>NW_023260243.1:0-5000 GCF_009762535.1 Notolabrus celidotus | reverse complement strand
CCTCAGATTGAGAGCCCCCCCGCCTCACTCGCCCAAACTGTCAGTCAGCGTTGGAGCGCCGGCGGCCTACAGTCATCTCCTAAACGGTAATTTATGTGTTGTTGTGGAGGACAAATTGCTGCAGGAGGTGCACCATTAGCTAAACTGCATTTCACAGCGACGTGTTTTCACCTGCAGCACAGCTATGCCAAAAATGTCATAACTCAGCGCCGGGCCGCCGCCGGCCAGAGACGGGATTTATATGAGAGAGAGAGAGAGAGAGAGAGAGAGAGAGGTGGGGGGGAGGGGGAGGGAAAGAGGGGAGACAGGGTTTCCATGACAATAAACACCTTCAGAGATTACACTCTGTTCTTGTTTTAAAACACACAAATAACCGTCTTTAATGAAGGAACACTCGGATACACACCATCATTAAACACATCTTTACTGCAGTGCTGCACGGTCAGACTCTGATGTATTCAGGAAATCTACAGATATTCAATGCTTTAAAACAATTTCACATCAAATTTAACATTTTATTAAGCTCGTGCACGAATATTTCTTAATGTCTCTTTATGTTTCTCATGCATTTGTCTCGTGTCTTATTTTGAACAGAGATCGTTTTCTGCAGATTTCTTTGTGTTTTTGAAGATTGTATTATTTTGTGAATTCTGCTGAATTATTATCTTGTTTTTAATATTTCTTTGTCTGTTGACTAAATATGGAAGTCCTCACCTCTCCTGGAAAACTTTCTTAAGTCTTATTTACCTTTTTTCTAGTGTTTGCATGTAAAACGTTTAAATGCAAAACAATAACCGACAATTATTTAACATTTCACAGAAATAATCGCTGTAAAAAATTAAAGGAGGACATTTTTTTGTAAGTTGCTCAAGTTATCTTGATTCTGCAGTTTGAAATAATCAGACAGGAAAATAATCTGTAACAGGTGATCGTTTTTTAATGTCAAGGAAGAATGAAAAAAGAAAGGAAGGAGAAAGAAAAACATAAAAATAAAGACACAATAAATTAAGAGTGACGGAAAGAAAAAGACAGAAAAAAAGAAAGAAGGTATGAAAGGAAGAAATACATAAAGAAAGACAAAAAAGAGAGAAAGACAGAAAGAACAAAAAGGAAGAAAGAAGGTATGAAAGGAAGAAAAAGACAGAAAGAAAAAAGAAACAAGAGTATGACCACAAGATAAATAAAGAATAGCACAAAAAGAAAGATTTACAAAGAAAAAGACAAAGGAAAAAGAAAGAAGGAATGAAAAAAGAAAGGAAGGAGAAAGAAAAACATAAAAATAAAGACACAATAAATTGAGAATGACGGAAAGAAAAAGGAAGAAATACATAAAGAAAGACAAAAAAGAGAGAAAGACAGAAAGAACAAAAAGGAAGAAAGAAGGAATGAAAGAAAGAAAAAGACAGAAAGAAAAAAGAAACAAGAGTATGACCACAAGATAAATAAAGAATAGCATAAAAAGAAAGATTTACAAAGAAAAAGAAAGAAAGAATGACAAAAAGAAAAAAGACAGACTTAAAAGAAAGAGGGACCGACCGAAAGAAGAAAGAAGGAATGATAAAAAGAAGAAAAAGAAAGAGCGACAAAGAAAAAGACAGAAAAAAGGAAAGAAGGTATGAAAGGAAGAAAAAGACAGAAAGAAAAAAGAAACAGAGTATGACCATAAGATAAATAAAGAATAGCATAAAAAGAAAGATTTACAAAGAAAAAGACAAAGGAAAAAGAAAGAAGGAATGAAAAAAGAAAGGAAGGAGAAAGAAAAACATAAAAAAAAGACACAATAAATTGAGAATGACGGAAAGAAAAAGGAAGAAATACATAAAGAAAGACAAAAAAGAGAGAAAGACAGAAAGAACAAAAAGGAAGAAAGAAGGAATGAAAGAAAGAAAAAGACAGAAAGAAAAAAGAAACAAGAGTATGACCATCAGATAAATAAAGAATAGCATAAAAATAAAGATTTACAAAGAAGAAGAAAGAAAGAATGACAAAAAGAAAAAAGACAGACTTAAAAGAAAGAGGGACCGACCGAAAGAAGAAAGAAGGAATGATAAAAAGAAGAAAAAGACAGAAAGATAAAAGAAAGAAGGACTGACCTAAATAAGAAAGGGACAGAAAAAAGGAAGAAGGAATGATAAAACGAAAAAAGAGAAAAAGATTAAAAGAGTGACAGAAAGATAAAAGAAAGACAGAATGATAAAAAGAAGAAAAAAATTACAAATTAAAAAAAGAGACAGAAGGGTAAAAAAAGAAAGAAGGTGTGACTGACAGAAGAAAGAGACAATAAAAGGAATGAATGATAGAAAAAGAGAGACAGTGTGAAACAGAAAACAAAGAAAGACAGAAAAAAGGAAAGAGAGTAATTTCATTTATGAAAGTTTTCTTCACTGAAAATGTTCCTGAAGTGGTCTGATCTCTAAAAACAGATTCACCTCCGGTTGTTCTCCTCGCTGTGATTCTGAACCTGTCGTCTCTGTTTGTCTTTAAATGATAAATAAAGGAGAGAATAAAAGAGAACAAACTCTCTCTTTAACCTGATGATCTGCTTTAACATCTGTCTGCTGAGAGGACTCGTCAACATGTGGACGAGCTCTCATTACAAACAGCACAGCGCCCTCTGGTGGTCAGACGCAGCCTCTGCGTGTGATCAGTGTGTGATAGATGGAGTGTATCACATTAACAGCTCCTGTTTGAAAGAACTGATATATTTATTACAGTTTATTATTAGAGGTATAATATTAAACCAGGAAATACAACGCAGCACATTAATGTTACATCTGCCAGATTTTAAATATGTGCTTTACTCTCTGTATTTTATTTACAGAAATGCATGATAAAGTTTTAATTTGATCATTTTGTTACCTGAGTTAAAGTCTTAAAGTTTAAATTCTTGATTTAAATAATATCTTTGATTTTTCTCTGACAGGTTTTTAAGCCTCTGAGTGTTTATAGTGAAATCAACAAACTGAATCCTGTCTGTTATTTATTATCGCCATACTGTCCCTCCTATATATACGGACCATATAGTCCCTGTGTGTGTGTGTGTGTGTGTGTGTGTGTGTGTGTGTGTGTGTGTGTGTGTGTGTGTGTGTGTGTGTGTGTGTGTGGTCCTGTAAAATGTCTGTCAGGTTTGGTTCAGACGCGTCCAGCAGCAGCAGTGAAGCAGCCAATCAGAGTGTGACAGACGAGTGAGAGTCCGACCATCTGTAGGTGGACTGATGCCGACACACACACACACACACACACACACATACACACACACACGCACACGCACACACTGACAACCACAACCACACACACACAGACACACACTAATACCACAATGCAACACAACAAAACACTGAACAAGACTCACATCCGTAAAAAGACGATTATAAAAATGAGCTTTAGATTTCCTCCAAAACTGAAACAGAGATTATTCATTGTTCATTCTGCAGTGATCACATGACTCTGTAGTGGAAGTCACTGCATTAAACACAGTCATGACTCTGTAGTGGAAGTCACTGCATTAAACACAGTCATGACTCTGTAGTGGAAGTCACTGCATTAAACACAGACATGACTCTGTAGTGGAAGTCACTGCATTATAAACAGACATGACTCTGTAGTGGAAGTCACTGCATTAAACACAGACATGACTCTGTAGTGGAAGTCACTGCATTAAAAACAGACATGACTCTGTAGTGGAAGTCACTGCATTAAACACAGACATGACTCTGTAGTGGAAGTCACTGCATTAAAAACAGACATGACTCTGTAGTGGAAGTCACTGCATTAAAAACAGACATGACTCTGTAGTGGAAGTCACTGCATTAAAACAGACATGACTCTGTAGTGGAAGTCACTGCATTAAACACAGACATGACTCTGTAGTGGAAGTCACTGCATTATAAACAGACATGACTCTGTAGTAGAAGTCACTGCATTATAAACAGACATGACTCTGTAGTGGAAGTCACTGCATTAAACACAGACATGACTCTGTAGTGGAAGTCACTGCATTAAAAACAGACATGACTCTGTAGTGGAAGTCACTGCATTAAACACAGACATGACTCTGTAGTGGAAGTCACTGCATTAAAAACAGACATGACTCTGTAGTGGAAGTCACTGCATTAAACACAGACATGACTCTGTAGTGGAAATCACTGCATTAAAAACAGACATGACTCTGCAGTGGAAGTCACTGCATTAAAAACAGACATGACTCTGCAGTGGAAGTCACTGCATTAAAAACAGACATGACTCTGCAGTGGAAGTCACTGCATTAAACACAGACATGACTCTGTAGTGGAAGTCACTGCATTATAAACAGACATGACTCTGTAGTAGAAGTCACTGCATTATAAACAGACATGACTCTGTAGTGGAAGTCACTGCATTATAAACAGACATGACTCTGTAGTAGAAGTCACTGCATTATAAACAGACATGACTCTGTAGTAGAAGTCACTGCATTATAAACAGACATGACTCTGTAGTGGAAGTCACTGCATTAAACACAGACATGACTCTGTAGTGGAAGTCACTGCATTAAAAACAGACATGACTCTGTAGTGGAAGTCACTGCATTAAACAGACATGACTCTGTAGTGGAAGTCACTGCATTAAAAACAGACATGACTCTGTAGTGGAGTCACTGCATTAAAAACAGACATGACTCTGTAGTGGAAGTCACTGCATTATAAACAGACATGACTCTGTAGTGGAGGTCACTGCATTATAAACAGACATGACTCTGTAGTGGAAGTCACTGCATTAAAAACAGACATGACTCTGTAGTGGAAGTCACTGCATTAAACACAGACATGAAGGTGTAGTGGAAGTCACTGCATTAAACACAGACATGACTCTGTAGTGGAAGTCACTGCATTATAAACAGACATGACTCTGTAGTGGAAGTCACTGCATTAAACACAGACATGACTCTGTAGTGGAGGTCACTGCATTAAACACAGACATGAGTCTGTAGTGGAAGTCACTGCATTAAAAACAGACATGAC
>NW_023260242.1:13206-24948 GCF_009762535.1 Notolabrus celidotus | reverse complement strand
GTGTTATCAGAGCGTCTGATGTTTCTGATTTTTTTTTCTGATTATTTTTATTTTTATTTTATTTTTTTAATACTGCCTGTAATTACTGCTATTTAATTTAAATTCCATTTGTAACATTGTATATATATAAATTGTATTCTAGCTTTATTTATCTATTTTATTTTACTTATTTTTATTTTATTATTTTTATTTATTTATTTATTTATTTATTTATTTATTTTTTTATTTTTTTATTTTTTATTTTTTTATTTATTTATCTTGTATATTTTTTCTAAATTTATTTATGTAATTTTTAATTTTTTATTTATTTTTTTTTTTTTTATTTTGTACTTTTTTTTTTTAAAATTTTTTATCTTATTTTGTACTTATTGAAACTCCTTTCTTGATTGTACTTATGTCTGGGTTGCTGTAACAACTGAATTCCCCCCCCCCGGGGGATCAATAAAGTAATATCTTATCTTATCTTATCTTATCTTATTTCTTATTCACTTTAAGTGTGAAGCTGCTGGTTTGACACTCGGGGAGCTCGGCTTGTCAGGACAGCCTCATGTCATGTTGGCAAACCACAAGAAACAAACTCGTGACCCATTTTCAAGGTCGCCCCAGATTCAGCCCAACTTTTCCTTTGTCTGGTTTTATCTGGATGCTGGATTGACTGACGGGAGGATCTCTCGCAGCGACAGACCGTCTGATCGGGTGAAAACAACGTCAGGTGAAAACAGCAGCCTGACTCTGAATGAGTCTGCATCATCTTCCTGAGTATCTTTAACACTCCTGAGATCATGCTTCATGGTTTCATGTTTTAGATTAAACTGGTCAGATGATGCATCATGATTTCATTCTTTATATCATAACACTGGGTCGTAGGGGTGACCCCAAATAGTCGAATACTGGACGATTCGTTCTAACGAGCCTTAGTCGACTGCCAATCTCATAGTCGAATATTTGCATATGAAACGTGGATCATTCCATTCAAGCCATGGGGGTGCTCAATGTCTAATTTTACACAATTTTCCTGTTTCCCTTAAAAATAGTGTCTCATGTAGCCTATTTTTACATAAATATAGACTTATTAAATGTAATTCTGAGAACAGCTCTTGAAGTGTTAAATCCCCTTAAAGTGGTAATTAAATCTCCCCTGGTAATTAAAGGTGGACTCTCCCATTTAGCGGGACCTGTGGAGCAGACGTACCTCAGCTGGTCTTTAAAGCTAGGGTTGGCAGTCTCGGAAAACTAGCATGAATTTGAATGTAGCTTTTCCTCATGACTCCGTCTAACCCCTCCCCTCCTCCCTCAGAGCTCCTCCAAAACGACGCCCCCCCCGCTCACATGCACGAGCGCCGCTGATTCTCGACCATATGATGGTGACTGATTCAAAACCGGTCCTCACCAAAACATTCTCATAGTGAAAGTTAAAAAACACAAACAAACATGGCTGCTGTTAGCACTCACAACTGTCATGCTAGCATTATCCAGTTGTACTGGTGACACGATATCAGGAGAAAAGTTATAACACATATATAACACTGTAACAGCTCTACTGTTTGTTAAACCTGTTCAGTGTAGATGTTCTTAATTCCTACAGTGTTGACAGTCAGTGAAGGCATCAGGAGAGGTGTAGAGTGTGTGAGCGGGAGAGAGGAGAGACAAGAGGAGAAGTTCTTCATTCATTCAAACATTGATTGTTGCTTTGTTGGTTGTCGTGGTAACGGCCGACAGTGACCGGTTATTAAAGATCAACGTGTTCACCAATCGGCTCGTCATCACTACAGCGTCCGGACGGACGCTACAATACATATATATTTCTGTAGGACTTACTGAACGTCATTAATTATTCTGCTTGTTGGTGAGAGCTTTTTAGACTCTGATCCGGACTACAGTCCTGAGTAAAGCACCTCATCAGGTCAGAGGGGACAGGCCCGAGGACGAGCGAGAGGGGCAGTAAATAGAGTCAGGGGAAGTAGAGGCAGGAGACGGGGACTCGGAGGAGTGAACGCCGGGCAAATGTACGCTCTGCAGGAGGAGGGCAGAACGGCTGGACGGGATTTGATTGGTTTAAAATTTGGGGAGCCAAAAAACGGTGATTGGTTGGTGTTTTCCCAGGTTTACTCCGGCTGTAGATAAGAGTTTTTTTTCACTCTTTTTTAGGAACACATCATGTATTGATTACCATCAGGACATAAAGATCATTTTAACCAGTATGACAAAAAGTGGATCTAAATCTGAACACCAACCCCAGCTTTAAATCTTTCTACATTCATGGCAGCTCAAAATGTCAGGAACAAAACTTCAGTTGATCCTTAAAAACTAGTGATGAAGATGAGGAGCAGCTTCATGAAGAGGACTGTGAGATCAAGGATTACCGGACCACACAAAAACTGTACGGGGCCAAAAGAACCAGGAGGGATACCCAAAGCTGTCTGAAGCCTCAAAAACAATCCACAGCATCCCATCCACCTCCACACCATCAGAGAGGATATTCACAAAGACAGGATTTACAGTCAACAAAGACAGGAGCGCACTTCTGCCCGTACACACGATGGTTTTCCTCACGTACAGTTTGAAAAGACTCAAGCGGACAAAGACGAGATGAAAGACTGTTTTAAAAGGTTCTGTTAAGAGATTTAAAAACCCTTTAGCTGGTTCAGGTTTGATTATGAACATTATACAAATGTTTAGCCTTAAGTTGGACAAACTGCTCTCTGCTGTGTGAACCCTTATTAAATATCTCCTGATTCCTTATTCTATAGTGGAGCATTGTTCCATGTTTAACTGATGGTGGTCTTATTTGAGTTTTCTCTCCTTCATCACCTCGTTGTTTTTGTAATATAGATTTAAAAAATCTAAGTTTTATGCTTATAATATTCTGTTGTCCCTTTTACTTTAAGCTCTGAGTCTCTTAATTGTAAAGGGTTATGTGTAATATTGTCATGCGGTCACCATCATGCAGACTTTGGGTCAATAAGGAAAAACAACAAACAGTCCACTATTCGTCCACTATGGGCAAAATCTGATGGATCAGATTCGACTAAGCAAATCCTTAGTCGGGCTCACCCCTACTGGGTCGTTAATCTGTCCTAGAAGTGGAAAAGATGAAGCAGACATCCCTTGTAAAGCCTGCACAGTAAAGCTCAAACGGTCACCAGGATTTGGTCCCCAACCAGCTGTGAACCTCATAAAGTCAGACCTCGTTACAGACCATCGAGTCCTTTATCTCCATTTCATTTTATTTCATTGTTTTTTTAAGCTTTTATTGTTTCTTTCTTTCCAATCATTGCTATAATTTCTTACTATTTCATTCTTTTTATTGCTCATCATTAACCTTCATACCCTGTTTACTCTCTGTTTCCTCTGTGCTGCGTTTTTACCTCTAACATCTTTTGTCTTCTTAGTCTAATCTTCCTTTTCAGATACTACATGGAAATGTAGATTCTGCACAAAGGGATCTGGATTTTCAGCATCAGATTTATTCTAGTTTCTGTTTGTAGGTCCATTTTAGTCCCAGCAGTATTGACCAATCATGTTTCAGCAAGCTTTGGTGCATGCAAGACCGCGTGGAGAGCAAAAACAGGCAGCATACACTCTGCTGCAAGGACATTCCCGCCTCCAAACAACGGTAATCCGACCACGATTCAACTCTATAAACAAATATCTCCATGCAAGAGCTGCTAACAGTCTGAGACACAGATCTGCTTTATGTGAAGAAAGGTTTGAGACTTGTTTATGTGTGTGTCCGGACTCCAGGACCAAAAGCCCAATCCTGTAAAACTGCTGCTTCATGTTTTACTTCTGTATTCAGGTCTAAAATTCTGAATCAGGTCTTTATCACTTGCGCAATATTTCTAAAATTAGACACTTCCTTTCTCAGAGCGACGCAGAAAAACTAGTCCATGCATTTGTTACCTCCAGGTTAGATTACTGTAACTCCCTCTTATCAGGCTGCTCTAATAAGTCTCTAAAGACTCTTCAGCTAGTTCAAAACGCCACAGCTCGAGTATTGACTAGAACTAGGAAGAGGGAGCACATCTCTCCAGTGTTAGCTTCTCTACACTGACTCCCAATAAAATGTAGAATAGAATTTAAAATCCTTCTTTTAACCTACAAAGCCCTTAAAAATCAGACACCCTCGTATCTTAAAGACCTCATAGTGCCCTATTACCCCTCTAGAACTCTACGCTCCCAACATGCAGGCTTGCTAGTTGTACCTAAAATCTCTAAAAGTAGTATGGGAGGTAGAACCTTCAGTTATCAGGCCCCTCTCCTTTGGAATCATCTACCAGTCAGGGTCCGGGAGGCAGACACCCTCTCCACTTTTAAGAGTAGGCTTCAAACTTTCCTTTTTGGTAAAGCTTATAGTTAGAGCTGGATCAGGCTTGGACCAGCTTTTGTCATGCTGCTATAGGCCTAGACTGCCGGGGGAACTGGCACACTGACACACTGGGATCCTAGCTCACCCCCTTCCCCCCCAACCCCTTCATCACTTACTTTAACTCTGCCTGTCCCATTAAAGTTACTAACCATAGACCTTTCTGGAGTCCCTGAGCTCCCTTGTCTCGTAGATTCCTCTGAGCTGCCGTAGACGTCCTCCTGCTGCGGACCATCTGGACTCCAGCGGCAACAGCTTCTACGACTCGTCTCATCACTATCACTTCTCTCTCTTACTCCCCTCCATCTTGAAGACAGAATTCTAGAATGTTGTCTTTGATCTTAACGGCAGCATTCTAGAATGTTGTATTTGATCTTGAAGACAGAATTCTAGAATGTTGTCTTTGATCTTAAAGGCAGAATTCTAGAATGTTGTCTTTGATCTTAACGACATAATTCTAGAATGTTGTCTTTGATCTTCAAGACAGAATTCTAGAATGTTGTCTTTGATCTTAAAGACAGAATTCTAGAATGTTGTCTTTGATCTTCAAGACAGAATTCTAGAATGTTGTCTTTGATCTTAAGGGCAGAATTCTAGAATGTAGTCTTTGATCTTAACGGCAGAATTCTAGAATGTTGTCGATGATCTTAACGACATAATTCTAGAATGTTGTCTTTGATCTTCAAGACATAATTCTAGAATTTTGTCTTTGATGTTAAAGACAGAATTCTAGAATGTTGTCTTTGATCTCAAAGACAGAATTCTAGAATGTTGTCTTTGATCTCAAAGACATAATTCCAGAATGTTGTCTTTGATCTTAAAGGACATAATTCTAGAATGTTGTCTTTGATCTTAAAGGACAGAATTCTAGAATGTTGTCTTTGATCTTAAAGACAGAATTCTAGAATGTCGTCTTTGATCTTCAAGACATAATTCTAGAATTTTGTCTTTGATGTTAAAGACAGAATTCTAGAATGTTGTCTTTGATCTTAAAGGACAGAATTCTAGAATGTTGTCTTTGATCTTAAAGACAGAATTCTAGAATGTCGTCTTTGATCTTCAAGACATAATTCTAGAATTTTGTCTTTGATGTTAAAGACAGAATTCTAGAATGTTGTCTTTGATCTTAAAGGACAGAATTCTAGAATGTCGTCTTTGATCTTAAAGACAGAATTCTAGCTATGTTTTTACTGTATTACTTATTCTGCAAGCTTGTACTACCCATGCTACCCTCTGATCTTAATGCAAACCCCAAAGCCATCTACTAATCATCATCTCCTTGCCTTCTACATCCTCAACTCTCCTCACATCAGGTATTCCTGTATTCAATGAACCGACGTGTACGCACAGTAGAATGACAGATCTCATTAGATCCCTTAGTCATCAAGAGTTCCTCGAATGAGTTCTTCTCTTCGAGCCGTGGAAAACTAGCTGGCCTTGTAACTCAGACAAAGTAAACTAATCTTAAGTGTAACTCTGTCAGCTGGTATCCAAAACCTGCAGAACAGATCATTACATAACGAACAAAAGGTCTAATTATTCCGTCAAAGCTTTATTGTGGATAAATTGTTCTCCTCCGTCTCTTGTCCATCAATCTCTCCCACTCCTCTCCTCGGCTTTTGTTTTCCAGGCCCAGCCTCGGCAGTCTTGTCAAGCAATGGTTTCAGTTTAACAGGCAGGATTGTGCTCTAAGTACTAAATTACAATGTAGTGCAAACTACGGGGAAGTGAGAGAGTGACAGGCTGACATGTTGCTGGACACCTGGGAAACATTTTCATGATGTCTCCCCGGGTAGATTCAGCCATTCAACAAAAAGGAGAATGTGGAGGCTAATTAATGTCAAGCTTTCTTTCAGTGGAAGTCGTGATGTTGGCTTTGAGAGCGTTGACCTGTTGAATAACTCAGAATGATCACCATGTTTAAAGCACACTACAAAATACAGAGCCAAAGACGAGTTCATGAAAGATCCCACTTTAGCTGAAGTCCACCCACCTGGTGTGTCAGGACCCTGAGAGGTCTTACTGAGAAATGACCCTCAGATAAACCAGCTCCCCTGTCCCCCCTGCTGCTGAACTTGACTTTTCAGAAACAATGCCAGCTCCCCAAAAGTGAAGCCAAAACATTTGAGGCTCCCCCTGATGAGTCATGTGCAGAATAAGTCACAAAAGAACAACATAGCTTGAATAAGCTACTCCTCATGATTGACAGCTCTGTTGACCGATGGCCCAAGAAGCGCTGTGTGGACCGGATTATCTAAGCAAGGCTCATGTTTCTGGCTAGTTTAGTTTGAATTAGCTATTCGATACTAAAAAAAAGAGGGGTATGAAGTAGTATCAGTTTAGATCTGACTCTTCTTTAGAATGTTGACTTTTCTCTCGGAGTTCTGACATCAAAGACAGAATTCTAGAATGTTGTCTTTGACCTTAAAGGACCGAATTCTTGAATGTTGTTTTTGACCTTAAAGGCAGAATTCTAGAATGTTGTCTTTGATCTTAAAGACATAATTCTAGAATGTTGTCTTTGATCTTAAAGATAGAATTCTAGAATGTTGTCTTTGACCTTAAAGGCAGAATTCTAGAATGTTGTCTTTGATCTTAAAGGACAGAATTCTAGAATGTTGTCTTTGATCTTAAAGGACAGCATTCTAGAATTTTGTCTTTGATCTTGAAGACAGAATTCTAGAATGTTGTCTTTGATCTTAAAGACATAATTCTAGAATGTTGTCTTTGATCTTTAAAGGACAGAATTCTAGAATGTTGTCTTTGATCTTAAAGGCAGAATTCTAGAATGTTGTCTTTGATCTTAAAGGACTGCATTCTAGAATGTTGTCTTTGATCTTCAAGACAGAATTCTAGAATGTTGTCTTTGATCTTAAAGACAGAATTCTAGAATGTTGTCTCTGATCTTAAAGGCAGAATTCTAGAATGTTGTCTTTGATCTTAAAGATAGAATTCTAGAATGTTGTCTTTGATCTTAAAGGACCGAATTCTAGAATGTTGTCTTTGATCTTAAAGACAGAATTCTAGAATGTTGTCTTTGATCTTAAAGAAAGAATTCTAGAATGTTGTATTTGATCTTAAAGGACTGAATTCTAGAATGTTGTCTTTGACCTTAAAGACAGAATTCTAGAATGTTGTCTTTGATCTTAAAGGACAGAATTCTAGAATGTTGTCTTTGATCTTAAACGCACAATTCTAGAATGTTGTCTTTGATCTTAAAGATAGAATTCTTGAATGTTGTCTTTGATCTTAAAGGACAGAATTCTAGAATGTTGTCTTTGATCTTAAAGATAGAATTCTAGAATGTTGTCTTTGACCTTAAAGACGGAATTGGAGAATGTTGTCTTTGATCTTAAAGGACAGAATTCTAGAATGTTGTCTTTGATCTTAAAGGCAGAAATTCTAGAATGTTGTCTTTGATCTTAAACGCAAAATTCGAGAATGTTGTCTTTGATCTTAAAGGACAGAATTCTAGAATGTTGTCTTTGATCTTTAAAGGACAGAATTCTAGAATGTTGTCTTTGATCTTAAAGACAGAATTCTAGAATGTTGTCTTTGATCTTAAAGGACAGAATTCTAGAATGTTGTCTTTGATCTTTAAAGGACAGAATTCTAGAATGTTGTCTTTGATCTTAAAGACAGAATTCTAGAATGTTGTCTTTGATCTTAAAGACAACATTCTAGAATTCTGTCCTTGAGCTTAACGACAGAATTCTGTGAAAAGGGGGTGGGACTTCTAGAAAAAATAAATGGCCCAAACTCTCTTCCATATTAAGGCCATGATTGACAGCTGTGTTGACCAATGAGGATCCTGCAGCACTGTGTGGACCGGATTATCAGAGTAGAGGAGGAACGGTGAGAGGAAACGTAACAAACACTAACACAAGAGTCATTGAACGCACCATAACCCTGAGAGTCTGCTTCAAACCCACACAAGTATTTGTGACAATGTGGACTGGACCCACCTGAGGGAGGGACATCCCTTCATCGGTCTGTTAAATGTGTCGTCAATACCACGTCAACACCTACTGAGCAGACTCTAAAAACATCACCAGAACAAGACGTAAGTCCAGGATGACATGGAGACACCTTCATGTCCATCTTTATGTGCAGACAGTTCTGCAGACTCACTCGTCTATCTGTCTGTCCCTGTGTTGAACTGTCTCATACATCACATTTTGCCATCCCGTCTAGAGCTTGAAATGAACTTTCCGGCTCAAGCACATCGGACATTTGTTTCCTATGAGTTCCTGGGTGATATAGTGAGAGAACGCTCTGCAGAGCCACATGGAGGAGGGATTGTGGATTGATGCACGCAGCGTCGGCTGTAATAGAACATTTGTAGTGTTGATGAGTTGAGTCAGAGATGAGGTGTACGAGTGTGTGTTCCTCTGCACTGCATCACTGGAAAAATTAGACGATTAGTCACAGACACACTCAGACACACACTCGCAAATTCTAGCACAGGTATATTTTTCAAAGAGAGGAATGGAGCGGAGAGAGAGAGAGAGAGAGAGAGGAGGGAATAGGAAATGAGATGGAAGGGGAATGGTAATGTGAGGAAGAAAAGAGAGAGAGAGCAGGGTTAAAAAAAAATAGGAAAGGAGGACAAATTATAGCAGCGAACTGCAGAGCAAACACTTTCTCTCCACTGGTCTCTCTTTATTCATTTGGGTTGCATAAACTAACAACTGCACACACACACACATACACAGTGTATATTTCCCAAGAATGCTTCAGAAGATTTCCCCTCTCCGTCTCCCTGAGTGATGTACGAGTACATTACGGAGGAGCGAGCACACACCCGTACGCTCCGTGAGTATAAACAAAGGAAGATGTTAAAAAACAGGCCATGTTCCAGAAATCTCACTGCACGGGTTCTTCTCTCAGTTCGACTGAAAATAAAAAGTCTCCCAGTATGAAAATGTTGCACACAGGGAGAGAGGCGTATAAATAAGAAAGAGGATCTGTGGTTGCTAGAAGTAGAAATGGAGCAGGTATGGGAAACAAGCCTGCAGAAAATGTGCTATATATGTTACAGAGTCTAAAATAAATCCCCCAAAAAGCTTCTAAATTTGCACAAATCAATCTGAAGGTAGCTAGTAGCGAGCTAACATTGGACTTCCACCAGGCTGTGTTTTCAGATTGCAGCACGGAGCAGGACCGCCGGACAGCTGGAGTCATGTGAGCAAGGATTCTCCTCCTCCTCCTCCTCTCCTCATCCATGTTGTCTTTCTGGTCCTCTGAAAACCTCTGACCTGTTGACTCCAGGCCTGGCTCCGCTCATCATGACTTTGGTTTGTTGTTGTAGTTAAGTGAAATACGATCTGGTGATAACACAGAGTCTTTTATTCTGAAAATGAACCGGATGTTTTCATTTTGTTTTGGTGAAACCTGACTTCCTGTCCCACTCCATCTGCTCTGTTGAGATTGATGCGTCGTGCTCCGGCATCCGGCAAGAATAGAAGTCTTGTGGATCTGATCCGGAGGACCCAGACCTGTAGGATCAGAGACACAGCCAGAACGGGGAGCAGATCCAGTGGAAGTTAACACATTGACTAGAATAGAAACCTATCAGATCTGGTGCTGTGACGGATCGGACACAGATCAGGTGGAATTTGGCCGTAAGGAAAGGAAAGATGAGCGAAGGAAATGAGCATTAAGGGAAAGGAAAGGAACTCCAAGGGAAGGAAAGGAAAAAGAAGCTAAGGAGTGGAAAGCTGAGGAAAGGAAATAAGGGCTAAGGGAAGGAAAGGGGAGGAAATGAGCGCTAAGGAAAGGAAAGGAGAGGAAATGAGCGCTAAGGAAAGGAAATGAGCTCTAAGGGAAAGAAAAGGAAAGGAAAGGATCGCTAAGGGTAGGAAAGGAGAGGAAATGAGCACTAAGGAAAGGAAAGCCAAGGATAGGAAAGGAACTCCAAGGGAAGGAGAGGAAAAAGAAGCTAAGGAATGGAAAGCTGAGGAAAGGAAATAAGCGCCAAGGAAAGGAAAGGAGAGAAAATGAGCGCTAAGGAAAGGAAAGCCAAGGAAAAGAAAGCTGAGGAAAGGAAATTAGCTCTAAGGGAAGGAAAGGAAAGGAAAGGATCGCTAAGGTAAGGAAAGGAGAGGAAATGAGCACTAAGGAAAGGAAAGCCAAGGATAGGAAAAGAACTCCAAGGGAAGGAGAGGAAAAAGAAGCTAAGGAATGGAAAGCTGAGGAAAGGAAATAAGGGCTAAGGGAAGGAAAGGAGAGGAAATGAGCGCTAAGGAAAGGAAAGGAGAGGAAATGAGCGCTAAGGAAAGGAAATGAGCTCTAAGGGAAGGAAAGGAAAGGAAAGGATCGCTAAGGGAAGGAAAGGAGAGGAAATGAGCACTAAGGAAAGGAAAGCCAAGGATAGGAAAGGAACTCCAAGGGAAGGAGAGGAAAAAGAAGCTAAGGAATTGAAAGCTGAGGAAAGGACATGAGTGATAAGGAAAGGAAAGGAGAGGAATGAGTACTGAGGGAAGGAAAGCCAAGGAAAAAAATGTGAGGAAAGGAAAGGAAGGTCTTTCTGGTCCTCTGAAAACCTCTGACCTGTTGACTCCAGGCCTGGCTCCGCTCATCATGACTTTGGTTTGTTGTTGTAGTTAAGTGAAATACGATCTGGTGATAACACAGAGTGTTTTATTCTGAAAATTAACCGGATGTTTTCATTTTGTTTTGGTGAAACCTGACTTCCTGTCCCGCTCCATCTGCTCTGTTGAGATTGATGCGTCGTGCTCTGGCATCCGGCAACAATAGAAGTCTTGTGGATCTGATCCGGAGGACTCAGACCTGCTGGATCAGAGACGCAGCTGGAACGCAACAGAGCGGATCCAGAGGAAGTTATGACTCAAACAGTCCAACTTTAGGGGGCAGCATTCAGAAAACTGAGCTCCCTTTGAATGCAGCAGATGGTGCATTCACTGCCCGCTGATAAACCCAACTTTTGGATCCACCTGTTGAGGGGTGAGCCTCATACAAGATCTCCTTCTTCAGCGCTCTTTGATGTCTCTGTTTCACACTGATGTTTGTTTCTGAATGAATCTGCAGCAGGTCTTGCAAATAATGAGCGACTGTCATCTTTATCGACTCATCTGGATCTTAAACGCATCGTGTTGCCTTCACATGTGAGTCTGAAATGAGGTCTCAATTGCCCCTTTTCCCGGCCAGCTAGCTCAGAGTTTCTCCCCTCTCTCATTCAGTTCGATGAGACTCCTTCTTTCTCTCCAAACCCTGGTTCATGAAGGTGTCCTCTTTTGTGTGCACGTACTACCTCTTCCCATACCTTGGTAGCCTCCTGTCATCTAAAGCCACCATTGATGAAGAGGTACACCACTGTCTTAGCTGTGCCAGCAGGGCGTACTCAAGACTGAAAA
>NW_023260242.1:0-12706 GCF_009762535.1 Notolabrus celidotus | reverse complement strand
CTACTAAGATCCCAAATAACGAGCGCTAATTTGCGTGTGCAAATAATAATTTTGCACGTGTTATTTCTGGGCGTGTTGCGGGTGATCTACTAAGACTGCGTGTGCAAATGATAACAAGTGCAGAAGTGGTTTTGACCGCCCTATTTTACGAGGATTTTGCGTGTGCTATCGGCTGTCACCATGTAGAGTTTGAGAGAGCAGAGTGGTCTTAAGGGATAAATGAAGTTTGAAGTCATGGAGTTGGAGATCAGCGTTAGAAACGCGATTTGGGAGGCCATCTGTGAAAAGGTGAATGATGTGAGAAAAAAACAGAAGATCTGCTGATGAAATAAACGCATCTCCTCTACTCCAAAACTCAATCAGTGTTTTGATGGAGTTTAGAGAGCGATTTGATGAGGCTAAGTCTGCCACTCTTGCTCTAGAAAAGTTAGGCGTCACTTGGATGAAGACAGTCGCCTCACTGTCCCAGAGAGCAACTTTCGGGTGAACATTTTCAATGCCTGATATCATCATCCAGCAACTGTCCCAAAGATTCACCAGCTTAAATGGAACTGGGAACATGTTTGAGGCAATTCACCCCAACACACTGCTGCAAGCACGAGATGAGGAGTTACGCAGAGCTGCCTGGCGCAGCTCAGTGAGCGCTCATTCTCCAAGTTAAAACTAACTAAGAACCCCTTGATGAGCACGCCTCCCTCCTAAGCTCCTTGTTAGCACACATGTGTGCGGGTAATGAAAAACGGAGGAGGGGTTGAGTTGTATTTTATACAGTCTATGGGCTGAACAAGCTCCGAGCTCTGACTTCCTGTTACAGACCGGATATTGTTGTTACGTAACAAAAACACTGAAGTCTGAAACGGCTGGTTTCAGCACACATTTACAGAAAGGTGGAGAAATCAGAACAGGGGCAGAATGGATTCTTTTCATTCTCGGGGGGTTTGTAGACAGGGACACATATTTCAGGTAGAGAACCATTAAAAAGTCCATTTTGCATGATATGTCACCTTTAAACAAAAAACACCACTTGCTTTACATAGATAGATCTCCCCCTGAAAAGCCCCTGCTTGGGGGGGTAGTACTTTTCAAAGGTCTTTCTGGGGGCGGGGCCTGCAATGCTGAAGGTGTCTGATTGGTAGATTAACCTCAGTGTTTTTATTCCCCCGCCGTCCACAATAACATCACACACATCTGTGATTCACTTGATTTCTCTTTCTTTCATTCGTTTGTATTTGTTCTATCTTTTTTGTGACCGCAGAACTCTTGGTCCAAATGCACCTTATGGGGTCTCACCTCACTTCTGGAGAGAGTCTCTAGTGGACACTCTAGGAACTGCATTTTATTTGCACTTGCACATCAGCTTTATCTTTCAACACTGGAGAATAAATCTGAGTGCAACACAGCTACACCTGCATCAATCCATCAGAGGAGCAGCTCACTGCCTCTCCCTCTCTCTGACAGCTCTATATTTTAGTTTCCAGCACACAGCTGTCTCGCCTCCGAAATCAGAATCAACAACAAGTGACAGATGCACAAAAACTTCCTCCGCACACCCGCAGATACATGTGTTCCTCTTACACACACTCAGAGTCTGCAGGTCATTGTGTTAATTAATTAGCCTGTACAAGAACCCAGCATGCAGTTAATTACAAAGCCTGTCACCTCCTGCAAGCCGAGCAGATATCAGTGTTTCCTCAGGCTGCAGTCAGCTGCTATCTCTGCACACACAGACACACACGGACAAAAACACACACACAGGTGGTCTTCAACACTGCCCTGAGTTATTGTTGCATGTGTGTGTTTGCATTTTGGTTGTTTGTATTCAAGGCTGGTAGAAAAGAAGCAGGATGACCCGTTTTATATCACGCCTTAGAGTTTCCTTTGACTTTTTCTGACATGAACCGTTGTTGTCACGTTCTGCAAGTTTTTACCAGTTTCAACAAATGTTTTCAGCCGTCAGAAATCTTGTAAATGTAAGAAAGGAATCGCTCCGGCCTGTGGGAGTTGAGCTGAGTTTTAAATTCTCATCATAGCTCGGTGGGACTCATTTCCATAACACCAAATCCCAACAGATGTTCTCTTCAAACTCTTTCCTAACAGATCAAGTCTAGACCGTACTCTATGTTCTATTATTAACAAAGACCCAACATCAAGACCGGATCAGATCCAGTCCCATCTTCCAGACAGGACTCAGTCTGATCTCATCTTAATCCACCATGAGCAGAGCACTTTGCAGCATTTAGCAAGTTACAGTGGCAAGGACAAACTTCCTTTAACAGGCAGAAACCTCCAGCAGGACCAGACTCATGTTAGACACACATCTGCTGAGACCGTGTTGGAGAGAGGGATAGAGGGAGATGAAGAGAGAGAGAGATGATAGTGGAGAGACGGATAGTAGTAGTTGTAGCAGCTGGAGTCTGACACGTCCACAGCAGCAGAGATCCAGAGGAACCTACGAGACAAGGGAGCTCAGGGACTCCAGAAAGGTCTAAGAAAAGAGAGAAGAGAGGGAGATGAGAAGAAAGAAAAAGAGGAGAATGAATGGTGAAGGAATGATAGAAGGAAAGGACGGGGTGAGAAAAGGAGACATAAAGGATGAAGAAACATGGAAAGAAAGAAAGAAAGAAAGAAAGAAAGAGGGACAGCAGGAAAGGAGGGAAGATAGAGAGAAAGGAAAAAGAAAGAAAGGAAGAAAGAAGGGTTGATAGAGAGAAAGAATGATAGAAAGAAAGAAAGAAAGAAAGAAACAAAGAAAGGATGATATAGAGAAAGAAATAAAGCAAGAAAGAGGGACAGCAGGAAAGAAGGGAAGATAGAGAGAAAGAAAGAAGGAAAGAAAGAAAGAAAGAAAGAATGATAGAAAGAAAGAATGATAGAAAGAAAGAAAGAAAGAAAGAAAGAAAGAAAGGATGATATAGAGAAAGAAAGAAAGAATGATAGAAAGAAAGAATGATAGAAAGAAAGAAAGAACGACTGCTAGAAAGAAGAGAAGAACGGAAAGGAAAGAAGAAAGAAAGAATGATAGAAAGAGAATGATAGAAAGAAAGAAAGAAAGAAAGAAAGAAAGAAAGAAAGAAAGGATGATATAGAGAAAGAAAGAAAGCAAGAAAGAGGGACAGCAGGAAAGAAGGGAAGATAGAGAGAAAGAAAGAAAGAATGATAGAAAGAAAGAATGATAGAAAGAAAGAAAGAAAGAAAGAATGATAGAAAGAAAGAAAGAGAAAGAATGAATGAAAGAAAGAAAGAAAGAAAGAGAAAGAAGGAAGGAAGGAAGGAAGGAAAGAAGGAAAGAAAGAAAGAATGAAAGAAAGAAAGAAGAATGAACAGACCCCAAAAAAGGAATCTACAGCAGAGATCCAGAGGAACCTACGAGACAAGGGAGCTCAGGGACTCCAGAAAGGTCTATGGTTAGTAACTTTAATGGGACAGGAAGAGTTAAAGTGAGAGACAGGCAGAGAGAGGAGAGAGAGGGAAAGACAGGATCCCAGTGTGTCAGTCTAAGCCTATAGCAGCATAACTAAGACCTGGTCCAAGCCTGATCCAGCTCTAACTATAAGCTTTATCAAAAAGGAAAGTTTGAAGCCTACTCTTAAAAGTAGAGAGGGTGTCTGCCTCCCGCACCCTGACTGGTAGATGATTCCAAAGGAGAGGGGCCTGATAACTGAAGGCTCTACCTCCCATACTACTTTTAGAGATTTTAGGTACGATGAGCAGGCCTGCATGTTGGGAGCGAGGAGTCTTTCACAGAGGAGTTTGAGGCGTATATAATGAGACACATCAGAGTCTGATGAGTCTAAAACCTGAACCACAGACATCTTAGAGTGTGACTCAGTCCTGTGGGTTGTTTTGGAACACACAGGTGTGTGTGTTTCATTCACATTCATAGATGTGAAACCTGCACACTCATTCATACCCTCTCTCTTTCTCCTCTTTTACATGAATTACATTTAAGCCGTCTATTCCCGTCGCTGGACTCTCCATGACTCACTCTTTGGGTTTCCCCTGCCTGTGTGTGTGTGTGTGTGTGTGTGTGTATCTCTGCTGCAGTGTGTGACAGACAGCCCGACATTATCTCTGCTGCACACACACCACGCTGCTTCACTCGTGACCCATTTAATTTCCTCTGTATACCATGAGCATGGATCAGGCGTGGTGCATGTGAGAGAGAGAGAGTTGGTGTGTAGTGGATGTTTTGAAAGATTTCTGCGTTTCTGCCTCAGAAAGTTCAGCATGGTGTTGAAATATTGAAGCACCTGAATGAGAATTTGAGAGTATTGAATTTTTATGGAGGGTAAATTTCATGTGTCGGCCTTAAAGGAAGATAAATCCTCTGAATGCACGAGCCAAAGAGTCTCTGTGACGAAAACAACACGTTAAATTACAAACGTCTTCATGCAGAGGAAACCGAGGAAACACGCTGCATGTCTGAATCAGCGCATTAATCACCACGGAGCTAACACACATGGAGCTAATAGAGAACTTATTCTACCCTGCAGTCATTCATTACACCCCCAGAGAGCCTTTCATCATACTTAAAGGTGACATATTCTGGTCTAAGAGGTCCCCAAAACATGTCTTTAAAGTTTATTGCTCATAAAAACACTTTGAAATCAGATTCTGGTCTGCCTGTAAACCCCTCTTTTTCAGCCCTGCTCAGAACAGGCTGTTTTCTGTGTCTGTGCCTTTAAATGAGAATGAGCTCTCTGACCACGCCCCCTCAGGAAGTGGGTGTGGCCTCGGCTGTCCAGCACGTTGATCTAATGTTTACATGTTGGCTGAATATACGCGGCTGCTCACAGACCCGCGTTACTTCAACCCTCTGAATCTGATCCAGAATCTGATCCTGACGGAGAGGACTGCCTGCAGCAGGACCTTTCCGAACCATTGGTCACAGATTTAGTGTTTCTTGTTGTTTTATTTGTCAGCATGTCGACGTGTGTCTTGGTACACAGCTACAGCTACCAACATGTAGCTATGTGGCTATGCTAACTAGCGCTAGCACTTATCCATGCAAACTAAAAATCATCCACTAGATCTTCAAATCTGCAGACGTGGGGAGTAAAACCGACCTCTATACCAGAAAGGCAGCGGGACCTTTCTGAAGGATTGGTCACAGATTTAGTGTTTCTTGTTGTTTTATTTATCAGCATGTTGACGTGTGTCTTGGTACACAGCTACAGCTACGAACATGTAGCTATGTGGCTATGCTAACTAGCGCTAGCACGTATCCATGCAAACTAAAAATCATCCACTAGATCTTCAAATCTGCAGACGTGGGGAGTCAAACCGACCTTTGTGTTTATTAAGACAGCCTACAACTAGCATGCCTCCCTCCTAAGCTCCTTGTTAGCACACATGTGTGCAGGGAATGAAAAACGGAGGAGGGGTTGAGTTGTATTTTATACAGTCTATGGGCTGAACAAGCTCCGAGCTCTGACTTCCTGTTACAGACCGGATGGCGTTGTGACGTATGAAAGGTGGAGAAATCAGAACAGGGGCAGAATGGATTCTTTTCATTCTCAGGGGGGGTTTGTAGACAGGGACACATATTTCAGGTAGAGAACCATTAAAAAGTCCATTTTGCATGATATGTCACCTTTTAAAGGGATAGTACGTCTGTCCTCCTTCTTGGTCCTTGTGGGTCTTCAGGTGGGCGAAGAGGCCAATCCTGGACCTGCATATGTTGGGGCAGTATGGACATGGGTGGGCAGTGGCGATTGTGGGTTTGGGTGGGACCTTCTTGGTGAAAGCGATCTCCTTACTGCGTCTGCGCTTGTCTTCTGCGGCACCGTGGAGATCGGCGTCATACTGCACAGCTCCATCTCGGACAAGTTGTCTCCAGGCGGCCATGTTGGATGCTGTGGCCGCCCAGGTCTGAAGGTCGTTGTCACACTTCTTGAGGTTTGCTTTGATGTTATCTTTGTGCCTTTTCTTTTGGCCTCCTGGGGCACGCTTTCCTTGAACAAGATGTGAGTAGAGGACTTGTTTGTGGAAGGCGAGAGTCAGGCATCCGAATCACGTGTCCAGTCCATCTGAGCTGGTGTTAGGCGATGATGGCAGTGATGGTGGATGGTGGATCCTCGATCCGTCGATCCTCCCAGGTTATCCTGGGGATTCTCCAGGGGTACCTCTGATGGAAGGCCTCAAGTGCTCTCAAGTGCCTGCTGTATAGGGTCCAGGGTTCTGAGCCATACAGGAGAGTGGGGAGCAGTACTGCTTTGTAGACCAGGATTTTGGTCTTTGGCTGGAGGTCGTGGTCCTCAAAGACCCTTTTTTTCCAGTTTTGAGTATGCCCTGCTGGCACAGCTAAGACAGTGGTGTACCTCTTCATCAATGGTGGCTTTAGATGACAGGAGGCTACCAAGGTATGGGAAGAGGTAGTACGTACACACAAAAGAGGACACCTTCATGAACCAGGGTTTGTAGAGAAAGCAGGAGTCTCATCGAACTGAATGAGAGAGGGGAGAAACTCTGAGCTAGCTGGCCGGGAAAAGGGGCAATTGAGACCTCATTTCAGACTCACATGTGAAGGCAACACGATGCGTTTAAGATCCAGACGAGTCGATGAAGATGACAGTCGCTCATTATTTGCAAGACCTGCTGCAGATTCATTCAGAAACAAACATCAGTGTGAAACAGAGACATCAAAGAGCGCTGAAGAAGAAGATCTTGTATGAGGCTCACCCCTCAACAGGTGGATCCAAAAGTTGGGTTTATCAGCGGGCAGTGAATGCACCATCTGCTGCATTCAAAGGGAGCTCAGTTTTCTGAATGCTGCCCCCTAAAGTTGGATTGTTTGAGTCATAACTTCCACTGGATCCGCTCCGTTGCGTTCCGGCTGCGTCTCTGATCCTGCAGGTCCGAGTCCTCCGGATCAGAGACACAAGACTTCTATTTGTGCCGGATACCGGAGCACGACGCATCAATCTCAACAGAGCAGATGGAGCGGGACAGGAAGTCAGGTTTCACCAAAACAAAATGAAAACATCCGGTTAATTTTCAGAATAAAACACTCTGTGTTATCACCAGATCGTATTTCACTTAACTACAACAACAAACCAAAGTCATGATGAGCGGAGCCAGGCCTGGAGTCAACAGGTCAGAGGTTTTCAGAGGACCAGAAAGACCTTCCTTTCCTTTCCTCACATTTTTTTTCCTTGGCTTTCCTTCCCTCAGCACTCATTTCCTCTCCTTTCCTTTCCTTTCCTTATCACTCATGTCCTTTCCTCAGCTTTCAATTCCTTAGCTTCTTTTTCCTCTCCTTCCCTTGGAGTTCTTTTCCTATCCTTGGCTTTCCTTTCCTTAGTGCTCATTTCCTCTCCTTTCCTTCCCTTAGCGAACCTTTCCTTTCCTTTCCTTCCCTTAGAGCTAATTTCCTTTCCTTAGCGCTCATATCCTCTCCTTTCCTTTCCTTAGCGCTCATTTCCTCTCCTTTCCTTCCCTTAGCCCTTATTTCCTTTCCTCAGCTTTCCATTCCTTAGCTTCTTTTTCCTTTCCTTCCCTTAATGCTCATTTCCTTCGCTCATCTTTCCTTTCCTTACGGCCAAATTCCACCTGATCTGTGTCCGATCCGTCTCAGCACCAGATCTGATAGGTTTCTATTCTAGTCAATGTGTTAACTTCCACTGGATCCACTCCATATGCTCCGGCTGCGTCTCTGATCCAGCAGGTCTGAGTCCTCCGGATCAGATCCACAAGACTTCTATTTGTTGATGCCGGAGCACGACGCATCAATCTCAACAGAGCAGATGGAGCGGGACAGGAAGTCAGGTTTCACCAAAACAAAATGAAAACATCCGGTTAATTTTCAGAATAAAACACTCTGTGTTATCACCAGATCGTATTTCACTGAACTACAACAACAAACCAAAGTCATGATGAGCGGAGCCAGGCCTGGAGTCAACAGGTCAGAGGTTTTCAGAGGACCAGAAACACCTTCCTTTCCTTTCCTCACATTTTTTTCCTTGGCTTTCCTTCCCTCAGTACTCATTTCCTCTCCTTTCCTTTCCTTATCACTCATGTCCTTTCCTCAGCTTTCAATTCCTTAGCTTCTTTTTCCTCTCCTTCCCTTGGAGTTCTTTTCCTATCCTTGGCTTTCCTTTCCTTAGTGCTCATTTCCTCTCCTTTCCTTCCCTTAGCGATCATTTCCTTTCCTTCCCTTAGCGCTCATTTCCTCTCCTTTCCTTCCCTTAGTGCTTATTTCCTTTCCTCAGCTTTCCATTCCTTAGCTTCTTTTTCCTCTCCTTCCCTTGGAGTTCCTTTCCTTTCCCTTAATGCTCATTTCCTTCGCTCATCTTTCCTTTCCTTACGGCCAAATTCCACCTGATCTGTGTCCGATCCGTCACAGCACCAGATCTGATGGGTTTCTATTCTAGTCAATGTGTTAACTTCCACTGGATCTGCTCCACGTTCTGGCTGAGTCTCTGATCCTGCAGGTCGGAGTCCTCCGGATCAGATCCACAAGACTTCTATTCTTGCTGGATGCCGGAGCATGACGCATCAATCTCAACAGAGCAGATGGAGCGGGACAGGAAGTCAGGTTTCACCAAAACAAAATGAAAACATCCGGTTAATTTTCAGAATAAAACACTCTGTGTTATCACCAGATCGTATTTCACTGAACTACAACAACAAACCAAAGTCATGATGAGCGGAGCCAGGCCTGGAGTCAACAGGTCAGAGGTTTTCAGAGGACCAGAAACACCTTCCTTTCCTTTCCTCACATTTTTTTTCCTTGGCTTTCCTTCCCTCAGTACTCATTTCCTCTCCTTTCCTTTCCTTATCACTCATGTCCTTTCCTCAGCTTTCAATTCCTTAGCTTCTTTTTCCTCTCCTTCCCTTGGAGTTCTTTTCCTATCCTTGGCTTTCCTTTCCTTAGTGCTCATTTCCTCTCCTTTCCTTCCCTTAGCGATCCTTTCCTTTCCTTTCCTTTCCTTAGCGCTCATTTCCTCTCCTTTCCTTCCCTTAGTGCTTATTTCCTTTCCTCAGCTTTCCATTCCTTAGCTTCTTTTTCCTCTCCTTCCCTTGGAGTTCCTTTCCTTTCCCTTAATGCTCATTTCCTTCGCTCATCTTTCCTTTCCTTACGGCCAAATTCCACCTGATCTGTGTCCGATCCGTCACAGCACCAGATCTGATGGGTTTCTATTCTAGTCAATGTGTTAACTTCCACTGGATCTGCTCCACGTTCTGGCTGAGTCTCTGATCCTGCAGGTCGGAGTCCTCCGGATCAGATCCACAAGACTTCTATTCTTGCTGGATGCCGGAGCATGACGCATCAATCTCAACAGAGCAGATGGAGCGGGACAGGAAGTCAGGTTTCACCAAAACAAAATGAAAACATCCGGTTAATTTTCAGAATAAAACACTCTGTGTTATCACCAGATCGTATTTCACTTAACTACAACAACAAACCAAAGTCATGATGAGCGGAGCCAGGCCTGGAGTCAACAGGTCAGAGGTTTTCAGAGGACCAGAAAGACAACATGGATGAGGAGAGGAGGAGGAGGAGGAGAATCCTTGCTCACATGACTCCAGCTGCCCGGCGGTCCTGCTTCGTGCTGCGTTCTGAAAACACAGCCTGGTGGAAGTCCAATGTTAGCTCGCTACTAGCTACCCTCAGATTGATTCGTGCAAATTTAGAAGCTTTTTGGGGGATTTATTTTAGACTCTGTTACATATATAGCACATTTTCTGCAGGCTTGTTTCCCATACCTGCTCCATTTCTACTTCTAGCAACCACAGATCCTCTTTCTTATTTATACGCCTCTCTCCCTGTGTGCAACATTTTCATACTGGGAGACTTTTTATTTTCAGTCGAACTGAGAGAAGAACCCGTGCAGTGAGATTTCTGGAACATGGCCTGTTTTTTAACATCTTCCTTTGTTTATACTCACGGAGCGTACGGGTGTGTGCTCGCTCCTCCGTAATGTACTCGTACATCACTCAGGGAGACGGAGAGGGGAAATCTTCTGAAGCATTCTTGGGAAATATACACTGTGTGTGTGTGTGTGTGCATGTATGTGTGTGTGTGTGCAGTTGTTAGTTTATGCAACCCAAATGAATAAAGAGAGACCAGTGGAGAGAAAGTGTTTGCTCTGCAGTTCGCTGCTATAATTTGTCCTCCTTTCCTATTTTTTTTAACCCTGCTCTCTCTCTCTCTTTTCTTCCTCACATTACCATTCCCCTTCCATTTCATTTCCTATTCCCTCCTCTCTCTCTCTCTCTCTCTCTCCGCTCCATTCCTCTCTTTGAAAAATATACCTGTGCTAGAATTTGCGAGTGTGTGTCTGAGTGTGTCTGTGACTAATCGTCTAATTTTTCCAGTGATGCAGTGCAGAGGAACACACACTCGTACACCTCATCTCTGACTCAACTCATCAACACTACAAATGTTCTATTACAGCCGACGCTGCGTGCATCAATCCACAATCCCTCCTCCATGTGGCTCTGCAGAGCGTTCTCTCACTATATCACCCAAGAACTCATAGGAAACAAATGTCCGATGTGCTTGAGCCGGAAAGTTCATTTCAAGCTCTAGACGGGATGGCAAAATGTGATGTATGAGACAGTTCAACACAGAGACAGACAGATAGACGTGTGAGTCTGCAGAACTGTCTGCACATAAAGATGGACATGAAGGGGTCTCCATGTCATCCTGGACTTAAGTCTTGTTCTGGTGACGTTTTTAGAGTCTGCTCAGTAGGTGTTGACGTGGTATTGACGACACATTTAACAGACCGATGAAGGGATGTCACTCCCTCAGGTGGGTCCAGTCCACATTGTCACAAATTCTTGTGTGGGTTTGAAGCAGACTCTCAGGGTTATGGTGCGTTCAATGACTCTTGTGTTAGTGTTTGTTACGTTTCCTCTCCCCGTTCCTCCTCTACTCTGATAATCCGGTCCACACAGTGCTGCAGGATCCTCATTGGTCAACACAGCTGTCAATCATGGCCTTAATATGGAAGAGAGTTTGGGCCATTTATTTTTTCTAGAAGTCCCACCCCCTTTTCACAGAATTCTGTCTTTAAGATCAAAGACAACATTCTAGAATTCTGTCCTTTAAAGATCAAAGACAACATTCTAGAATTCTGTCCTTTAAAGATCAAAGACGACATTCTAGAATTCTGTCTTTAAGATCATAGACAACATTCTAGAATTCTGTCTTTAAAGATCAAAGACGACATTCTAGAAATCTGTCCTTTAAGATCAAAGACAACATTCTAGAATTCTGTCCTTTAAGATCAAAGACAACATTCTAGAATTCTGTCCTTTAAGGTCAGAGACAACATTCTAGAATTCTGCCGTTAAGATCAAAGACAACATTCTAGAATTCTGTCTTTAAGATCAAAGACAACACTCTAGAATTCTGTCCTTTAAGATCAAAGACAACATTCTAGAATTCTGTCTTTAAGATCAAAGACAACATTCTAGAATTCTGCATTTAAGATCAAAGACAACATTCTAGAATTCTGCATTTAAGATCAAAGACAACATTCTAGAATTCTGCATTTAAGATCAAAGACAACATTCTAGAATTCTGCATTTAAGATCAAAGACAACATTCTATAATTATGTCCTTTAAGATCAAAGACAACATTCTAGAATTCTGTCCTTTAAGATCAAAGACAACATTCTAGAATTCTGCCTTTAAGATCAAAGACAACATTCTAGAATTCTGCCTTTAAGATCAAAGACAACATTCAAGAATTATGTCCTTTAAGATCAAAGACAACATTCTAGAATTCTGTCTTTAAGATCAAAGACAACATTCTAGAATTCTGCCTTTAAGATCAAAGACAACTTTCTAGAATTCAGTCCTTTAAGATCAAAGACAACATTCTAGAATTCTGCCTTTAAGATCAAAGACAACATTCAAGAATTCAGTCCTTTAAGATCAAAGACAACATTCTAGAATTCTGTCTTTAAGATCAAAGACAACATTCAAGAATTCTGTCCTTTAAGATCATAGACAACATTCTAGAATTCTGTCCTTTAAGATCAAAGACAACGTTCTAGAATTCTGTCCTTCAAGGTCAGAGACAACATTCAAGAATTCTATCTTTAAGATCAAAGACAACATTCTAGAATTCTGTCCTTTAAGGTCAGAGACAACATTCTAGAATTCTGTCTTTAATATCAAAGACAACATTCAAGAATTCGGTCCTTTAAGATCAAAGACAACATTCTAGAATTCTGTCTTTAAGATCAAAGACAACATTCTAGAATTCTGCCGTTAAGATCAAAGACAACTTTCTAGAATTCTGTCTTTAAGATCAAAGACAACATTCTAGAATTCTGTCTTTAAGATCAAAGAGAACATTCTAGAATTCTGTCTTTAAGATCAAAGAGAACATTCTAGAATTCTGTCTTTAAGATCAAAGACAACATTCTAGAACTCTGTCCTTTAAGATCAAAGACAACATTCTAGAATTCTGTCTTTAAGATCAAAGACAACATTCTAGAATTCTGTCTTTGATGTCAGAACTCCGAGTGAAAAGTCAACATTCTAAAGAAGAGTCAGATCTAAACTGATACTACTTCATACCCCTCTTTTTTTTAGTATCGAATAGTTAATTCAAACTAAACTAGTCAGAGACATGAGCCTTGCTTAGATAATCCGGTCCACACAGCGCTTCTTGGGCCATCGGTCAACAGAGCTGTCAATCATGACGAGTAGCTTATTCAAGCTATGTTGTTCTTTTGTGACTTA
>NW_023260241.1:0-24640 GCF_009762535.1 Notolabrus celidotus | reverse complement strand
CTGAGGAAATGCTACTTTCAGATTCATGCTAGTTTTCAGTGAGTACCAACCCGTAATTTAAGGGGTGAAGGTCACTCTGTGTTTGGTCTGAACCAGGGGTGCATCTCGCTCGGCTGGAAGTGAAGCTTCCACCAGAGTGTCTGCCCCCTGGTGGCTGACTGCAGTATAGGTCAAAAACTCTGCAGTCAAACTTTAAAGAATAAATCCAAGTCATAGGTGGTGATATGTAGTTATTATCTGTGTGTGTGTGTGTGTGTGTGTGTGTGTGTGTGTGTGTGTGTGTGTGTGTGTGTGTGTGTGTGTGTGTGTGTGTGTGTGTGTGTGTGTGTGTGTGTGTGTGTGTGTGTGTGTGTGGTGATATGTAGTTATTATCAGACTGTGTTGTGTTCAAGGACTCTTTTTCCTGAACAGTTTCTTCTTCGTTGGTTATTAGAGGTTAAAAAACGTGGTTTTACTTCCTGTTTGCTTTGATTGACAGCTGCTGTAGAGAGAAACTCTATAGGATCTCGTGACTAGACTCAGACTTAGACTTGGAACTTTTATTAGTCCACAATGTGGAAAATGCCTTCAGCTTCACAGACAAACAGACAATACAACATGTTTAGAAAAGAACAGAGAGAGAGCTTTGGGATTCTTCCTGGTGATTGCCAGCAGAATTCTTTAAAGGAGGTAGTATAAAAAATATGGAGTATAAAAAATATAAAACATATCCATATGTACACACGCACATACACATACACATATGTGGATATACACACGCATGCACATAGAGAAGTGCATCCATCCATCCATACATGAATCCTACAATTGAAGTCATAAAATGATGCATGTCCCTGTAGACCTGGACGGGGGACAGGTGGATGCTGCAGTTCACTATTTATTTGTTTGAGTTTGATCAAATTGAAAGGTAAAAGTTTGGTTTGATTTTGGGATGTACGCTGTGGGGTGGAGCCTGTTACCGTGGCAACACATAAATTACCGTGGCAACCACAGAAATAATCTACAGTGCAGACTGACTGCACAATGGAACGAGGTTTTTTGGCTTCAGAACTGTACAACAGGAAGAGGCGGAGCAACGCCGTCCATCTTATTTACAGTCTCTGGTCTGAACACACTCGCTTCTCAAGTCATGAATTAGACTTCAAACAATTCAACACACTGAAACAGACGCCTTGGTTTGAAGTCATGATGTAGTCAGATGATAGATAATGAGTTCTGAGATTGACGTCCTAATTTAGATGTGTTACATTTGTTAACCCTCCTGTTTTGATGTGCAGCATAAAAATCTGGGCAGCATGTGACAGAAGAGGAGTCTCCTGTTAATTTATCAACATCACTTCATAAATATCAGAAATATCAACATTTAATGTCATGTAAAACTTGTATTTATATTTAGGGCTTTCTAATGTACATTTAAAAAGTTTAAACATTACTTTAAATGTAAAAGGAGTTCTCCTCACTGAACCATGATCTGAGAGGATTAAAGAACACTAATGCACTAAACTCTTGATTTCAATGGTTAGTAATGGAGTTAAATATTAGATTTTAAAAAAATGTGTTTGGGGATTTTTTGGGTTCTGACACTTTTGGATAATTGAATATGCCCCGGGTCAAATTGACCCAGGAACATTATTGCTGTTCCAGAGAAATGAACATAACAGGAGGGTCAGATAAGATCAGACGGGGCCTCGTGGTTCAAGAGCCCCATGTACTGAGGCTGTAATCCTCCTCTGGTTGGACTCCCAGCCTCGACCCTGTCCTGTCCTCCACTCCCCTCCTGATGTTTCCTGTCTCTGTTCAAACCTGTTAAATGAAGGAAACACCCATACTCCCAAAAACAAAGAGACATGATCAGAAATGTGGATATTAGTGTCTGTTATCAAAAACATCTTAAAGAGGCAGGACTCCCTAAATGCTGTTTTCATGGTGAGCGCCATCATGGAGGCTGCTGTCAGGCGCTGCTGTGGCATGCGGTCTGGATCAGTCTGGATCAGTCTGGGTCAGTCTGGATCGGTCTGGATCAGTGGTTCTTCTGTAGGGCACAGAGCAGATGTCTGTAATCTTGTTAGCACCTCTTCACTCGGTCTGAAAGCTCCAGCTGCATCTTTTCCTCCCATGATTCAGTCCTATGAAGGATCACTGACTCTCCTCTCGCTCAGAGGGAGCGTTCGTCTAATTAGGACTCTAACTCACTGAAACACTTCCTAAAGACGGTGTGAAGAAGAAACGCTCCAGTAAAGATGTTTTTAATAATAGAAGAAGTGATGACACTCTGTTTATGTGGTTCTGCTTCACTCGTGAGTGTGATTGTTGTGCTGCCATGTTCTCTCTTTCACTCTCTGACTCTGACAAAGGCACAGTGCAGGATTAGCAGGGACTAATCTACAGACCACCAAAGCACTCGTTTGTCATGTGTAATGAAATCTGCTGTAACGTTTGTCAGGGCCTGAATGCTCTGCTGATTGTGTGCAGAGGCTCTGAGAGTGTGCCAAGAGAAGAAGAAGAGGAGGAGGAGGAAGATGGTAATGTGAGTGTGTGTGAGAAGAGTCAGCAGTTTAGTCTAATTGAAATGGACAGGATGGGCAGTCCTGGCAGTCCTGGCCTCTGCTGCACATTATAAGATTGTCCTGCAGCTCCTGCGTACACACTGTGCTGAGTCGGACTGAAGTGAGCCGGTCTGAAGTGAGCCGGCCTGAAGAGAGCCGGCCTGAAGAGAGCCGGTCTGAAGAGAGCCGGCCTGAAGAGAGCCGGCCTGCTCCTTCGTGGACACGCTGAGACTGACAGACTGAAGCGGGGCTCAGGATCATCATGACTCGACATCCTCCAGAGACGGGGATTCTTTTCATCAATCTCTTACAGTGGCAAGGACAAACTTCCTTTAACAGGCAGAAACCTCCAGCAGGACCAGACTCATGTTAGACACACATCTGCTGAGACCGTGTTGGAGAGAGGGATAGAGGGAGATGAAGAGAGAGAGAGATGATAGTGGGGAGACGGATAGTAGTAGTTGTAGCAGCTGGAGTCTGGACCACGTCCACAGCAGCAGAGATCCAGAGGAACCTACGAGACAAGGGAGCTCAGGGACTCCAGAAAGGTCTAAGAAAAGAGAGAAGAGAGGGAGACCAGAAGAAAGAAAAGAGGAGAAGAAATGGTGAAGGAATGAGAGAAGGAAAGGAAGGGATAAGAAAAGGAGACATAAAGGATGAAGAAACAAAAAGAGAAAGAAGGAAAGAAAGGGAAATGGAATGAAAGAAAGAAAGAAGGAATGAAAGAAGGAATGAAAGAAAGAAAGAAGGAATGAAAGGAAAAAGGAATGAAAGAATGAAAGAAGGAAAGAAAGAAGGAATGAAAGAAAGAAAGAAGGAATGAATGAAGGAATGAAAGAAAGAAAGAAAGAAAGAATGAAAGAAGGGATGAAAGAAGGAATGAAAGAAGGAAAGGACGGAAGGAAAGAAAGAATGAAAGAAGGGATGAAAGAAGGAAAGGACAGAAGGAAGGACGGGATAAGAAGACATAAGGAGACATAATGGATGAAGAAACATGGAAAGAATAAAAAGAGAAAGAAAGAAAGAAAGGATGAATAACAGACCCCAAAAAAGGAATCTACAGCAGAGATCCAGAGGAACCTACGAGACAAGGGAGCTCAGGGACTCCAGAAAGGTCTATGGTTAGTAACTTTAATGGGACAGGAAGAGTTAAAGTGAGCTTGTTGGTGTGGAGATCTTCACTGCAGACTGATTCACTGAATCAACACTTGGAAGGATGAAAACAAAGCCAGGAGATGAACGACCCCAGAACTAAACTTAGACCTTGTGTTTTAACATCACATAGTTCCTCTTACAGTTCCTCGTTCCTGTGGTCCAAAGCACTTTAATAAAAACTTATTTTAATAAAAGATAAATGTGTTTGAAACTTTAGGAGAGTGCAGACCCGCTCAGCTGGTCGCCTGATAGGTTGGGCTATTCTGAACAAAACTTCATTTGAATCATAAAATCTATATTTGTGATGATCAGACTTTCTTCTTTATTATAGATTATGAAGAGTGTCTTACAGGTCCGGGTACATCAGCATGATGTCTATCAGACGTGTTGCTTTAGACACTAATAATAAAACTCCTCTAATGATCCTCGTGTTGATCCTGGATGTTGTTAAACACAGAGATAATCATTCTGTTGATAACTAAATGTAAACTGTGTGTTTGGGAGTCAAACAACATAAAGATTGGTTGTAAACACACACACAGTCTGCTTCAATAACAACCTGCCTATGCAAAATCAATCCAAAGTTAGATTTCAGGCTTCACTGACGCAGGAAATGTGAAGGTTCAGCTCCTCTGCACTTCAGTTCTTTTTTCAATCTGGCCTCCAAAAACACAGTTATTGAATATATTTATATTTACAGGCCTGTTAGGTGAACAGTAGTGACTCTGTGGGTAACAACTTGCTGCTGGTAGCAACACCTGCACTGAAGATCCTTCCTGTACCAGCTCCGGGGTCTGATCCTCAGCAGCTGAGGACTGCACGCTCCATCAGGTCCCCCCCTCTCTCTGATCAGTGAAGCATCACCTCGTGGTTTACTGTCACAGAGAGGAGGGCGATATTTGGAGTGACTGCAGACCTCCCCTGCTCTTTACATGTCCACACTTCCTCTCTGTGTAGATACACTCACTGCATGAACAGTGTGTGTTAGTGGACAGTGAGTGTGTGTGTTATCCATCAGGTGTGCACGCAGGGATCAGACTACAGGCTCCATTAGGTCATACATTATCTACCATCTGTGATAAATTTCATCTGAAGTCTGAAGTTTCTCACTTTGACCTCTAACATGAGTCTGGTCCTGCTGCAGGTTTCTGCCTGTTAAAGGAAGTTTGTCCTCACCACTGTAACTTGCTAAATGCTGCCAGTTAAAGTGGATTAATGTTGAGTCACTGTAAACAGTATTACAAAGAGGATATCTCTCTGTGGACTAAGAACAGGATCCGGCCTTTTATGAGCTTGACCCAAATCAGGGCCTGGAGTCAGGATGAATCTGCCTCTGCTGCACTTTTCACCCTTTATTTCACCCCTTCCTGTCACCTCTGTGAAGTGAACAGGGGTGCGGTGTTAAACTGATGATGTGTCATATTCCAGAGGTCTGTCCTCTGATATTAATTCCTCTCAGTCGTTGTTTACTGTGAAGCAGAACATCCATCAGTGCTCACCGGACATGGCAGCCACAGTCACAACTGTCCCCCAGCACAGGAGGAGGCGTCACTTCATGTCCTGTGAGGAGCAGGACTCAAGGAGAGAAGTGTTATACTGCCATCTGGTGGCTCTGATGAGAACTGCTGAGGTGCTTCATCTGTTCTGTGTCCATCTCTACAGTCTATGGTCCATACACAGAAACAGACGTCCATGTTGAGGCTTCATGTTCTTACATTTTAGAGGACAAGTCAGACACATCTGGGTCTTTAGACCTTTCTGGAGTCCCTGAGCTCCCTTGTCTCGTAGGTTCCTCTGGATCTCTGCTGCTGTGGACGTGGTCCAGACTCCAGCTGCTACAACTACTACTATCCGTCTCCCCACTATCATCTCTCTCTCTCTCTTCACCTCCCTCTATCCCTCTCTCCAACCCCAACAGGGTCGCAGCAGAACCTAAAGTCTCTAAAAGTAGTATGGGAGGTAGAGCCTTCAGTTATCAGGCCCCTCTCCTTTGGAATCATGTACCAGTCAGGGTCCGGGAGGCAGACACCCTCTCTACTTTTAAGAGTAGGCTTCAAACTTTCCTTTTTGATAAAGCTTATAGTTAGAGCTGGATCAGGCTTGGACCAGGTCTTAGTTCTGCTGCTATAGGCTTAGACTGACACACTGGGATCCTGTCTTTCCCTCTCTCTCCTCTCTCTGCCTGTCTCTCACTTTAACTCTTCCTGTCCCATTAAAGTTACTAACCATAGACCTTTCTGGAGTCCCTGAGCTCCCTTGTCTCGTAGGTTCCTCTGGATCTCTGCTGTAGATTCCTTTGTTGGGTCTGTTATTCATCCTTTCTTTACTTCTTTCAATCATTTTTCTTTTCCTTTCATTCCTTCTTTCTTTCTTTCTCTCTTTCAATAATTTTTCCTTTCATTCTTTTCTTCTTTCTCTCCTTCTCTTTGTTCTTTCCATGTTTCCTGCTGGAGGTTTCTGCCTGTTAAAGGAAGTTTGTCCTTGCCACTGTAACTTGCTAAATGCTGCAAAGTGCTCTGCTCATGGTGGATTAAGATGAGATCAGACTGAGTCCTGTCTGGAAGATGGGACTGGATCTGATCCGGTCTTGATGTTGGGTCTTTGTTAATAGTAGAGCATAGAGTCTGGTCTAGACCTGCTCTGTTTGGAGAGTCCTGAGATCAATAAAGATTGATTGAAGGAGGTCACATTGAGGTGTTTTGTTGGATTAAAGGAACAAGAATCAGAGTGTTTCATCCATTAGGCGTTTAATCACAGCTACAAAGAATTGACAATTAAAAATTAGAGGTTCACAAAAGCTCCTTTAGTGAAGTGAAATAACTGAAACAAACATGGCTCTCAGTAAAGTTAATGAACAGACTCCAGACCTCTGATGGATGATTTCAAAACTAAACAGAGGAGAGAGCAAAGATGGCTTTAGAGGTCCTTACAGATGAACTGGAATAAAACATAATAAATACACGGTATAAAACTCAGTTCTACTCTAAACGTTACCTGGAGAGAGAAAACACCCGGGGACACGCCGTCTGCACGGACAAACAAAGAATCATCAATAACCAAAGACATCCATAAAAATCAGCGTCAGCCTTTTCACCTGGTGAAGAAGAACCCGTCTGTCTGTCAAACACACGACTGAAAACACAATTAACAAAGAAATCTAATGAAGCAGAGCCAGAACCATACACAAGGCCCAACATGTCGTCTGGGCCCCCCTTACAGGAGGCCTGCAGCCACCTAGTGGCTATAAGTGGTACTGTCACACGGATATCTGAACTCACAGCTGTTACCTCAGGACTAATGAAGAGCAGACACTACGATGGAAGAGTTCTCACATGCGTCCGTCAGTCAGGTGATGAAGAAGATGATAGGTTTGTTTGTAAGGGAAGGACAGCTGACCGTCCTGATCACACAGGTACAGTAGAGTCCAGGTGGGAGGGGGGGTCAGAGCGAGGAGGAAAGTCCTCAGTCGCTGTCGAACTTGATGGAGTTGATTGTCGTGGAGATCGCTCCGCCGCGGTAGCTTCCTCTCTTCTTCTTCGTCTTCTCGTGGCGGAAAGACTTCCCCTTAGTGAACCTGAGCACGTCGTTGGCCTTCTGACCCCAGTCCCCCTCCGCCCCGTACTGGAACACAAACACAGACAGGTTTCAGTGTGACGGCGTGATGCAGGGAAGAACTGAGAGAGGTTCTCTGAGATAAGATACAAGAGACTCTTTCATTCATGTAGATCAGGGCTGTCCAAACTCTTTCAAAGAGGGACACATTTGATGTCAGAATACCTTAGAGCCAGTGGCTCCTACTGAGACTGAGGAATCATTAAAGTTAAATATGAAATATCTATTAAATCATTATTTCACATTTGTTCTCAATAAATCAGTCACTAGGTAGTCCTCAGTTCTCCACAAGTCATGTAAACATCAACAGACTTCTTCTGGAGGAAAATGTTTGGAAATGTGGGAAAAATATTGTCTCATTATTTTTCTATGGCAGGATCAGGATCTGGATTTCATCACTTCTTCTTCATGTTGTTTTATAGACTTGTCTGACCAGCAGACAACATTTTAAGAACTAAATAAATATTTTCCTGAGTTCTGAACTATTTTTATTCACCAAATTTTGCCTTTTCTGCACAATTTCATAATTTAGATCTTGTCTTGTTTCCTCTTTTGTGTCTTCTGAACTTTTAATGTTCATCAAGAACATTTTCACATCATGATGAAAACATTAATTTAAAGTCAACTTGAAGAGTTCTTGTGTTTCTTCTTTATTGCTGTCTTGCAGAATTCCCAGAGCTTTTATAAAAGTCGTCCATGTGAAGCTCTTTGAGACGTTTCTGGATTGACTTTAGTTTAGTTTGTGCGCTTTAAAGAAACTGCAAATGTACAGATGATTCAGAATGAGATTAATTTCTAATGCTGTTAATTAATGCTATAAATAACACACTTTAAGATGGAAGCTTGGGGCCATAAATAAATGGACCTTGGGCCGCAATTGGCCCCCGGGCCTTTGGACACCCCTGATGTAGATCATTCAGGACTCGTTTCATTCAAAGCCTTAAAGTTTATTCCTCACACACTCCCTGACTTCTAGTCTACATCTGTGGGTGCAGGATCAGGTCTTAGTATCTGAAGTGTTCTGGTTTCTGTCTAAGTAAGAGTCGTATTGGTGTCTGTGTTTCAGCAGGGATCATCTGTTTACAGGACAACAGTCTGAACACATCTTTAAACACTCATCAGTGTCAGTGCAGCGAACATCAGATCCCTCCTGCTTCTGGAGCTGCTCGTTGTTTATCACTAATCCAGACTACAACAGGAGCCCTGAAGGGTCCTCCTGGACTCCCAGAGGCCTTTCTGTCGTCACACAAACATACTTCTTCATGCTCTCCGGCTGAATGTGAAGTATGATGAATGTAGGTGAAGCAAAGACTCTGCATGCACATCACAGAACATAAAGAAATGCAGCTCTGCAGGATCTCAGAGGAGAAGCAGGAGAACCTGTCGTGGTTCAATGAACATCTTGTGACGTTTGACTCGTGCACAGAGTAAAGGTGGAGTCTTGCAGCTTTGTAACGTCAGTAATCTGTGTGTGTGGCGCTCGAGTTCCTGAACTCACCTTTGCATCAAAAGAGTTGTCAGCCAGACGAGGATCCACGCTCACTTCTTCTTCTCTTATTCTACGGAACGGGATGTTGGAGGACTGAAAAACAAGAGGAACATTCGTTAAATGTCGCCTCCATCACCTTCAGTGAGCTCTGACTGACATTTAGATAAATCAGAGGTGAAACAGAGACCAGGACCAGGACCGGTCCCTGAGAGGTCTACCTTCTTATTAGCCTTAGGAAAGGTCTGCGGTGTGGTCGATGCCTTCTTGTTGTTTGGCGTCTTGTCGTCTGCCTCCTCTTCTTCACTCTCTGATGACTCTTCATCTCGTTTCCTCTTTCCACTGGTTCCTGTGTGAACGTGTGAAAACATGAAGGTGAGATCATTCAACATTAAAGGAGGACACAGAAGGTCTGGGTTAGTGTTGGAGACCTACCGTTTGTTAAAGGTGTGGTGGGCGCTGTGGCCGCTCTGCGTGGAGCCTCCTCTTCCTCCTCTGATGAACTGTCAGACGAGCTGCTCTCTTTAGCTTTGGCGTTAGCTGCAGGTTTCTTTGCTGCAGCTGCTGCAGGGGTTTGTTTCTTGGCTGCAGGTTTGGACGCCTCTTCCTCAGAGCTCTCGCTGTCAGAGCTGCTCTCTGCTGCTGCTGCAGGCTTTGAAGCAGGCGTGGAGGTCTTTGGTGCCGGCTTTGCTGCGGGTGTTGCAGGTTTAGCTTTGACCGGTTCCTCTTCTTCAGAGGAGTCAGAGTCAGAGCTGCTCTCAGCTGCAGCTGCAGGTTTTGCCGCAGGAGTAGAGGGCTTTGCTGCAGGCTTTGCTGCGGGTGTTGCAGGTTTAGCTTTGACCGTTTCCTCCTCGTCAGAAGAAGAGTCTGAGCTGCTCTCTGCTGCAGCAGCAGGTTTTGCTGCAGGGGTAGCGGGCTTGGAGGCTGGGGTAGCAGGTTTAGCTGCTGTTGGCTTTGCTTTAGCTGCATCTTCCTCCTCGTCAGAAGAAGATTCAGAGCTGCTCTCAGCTGCAGCAGCAGGCTTTGATGCAGGAGTAGAGGGCTTTGACGCAGGCTTTGCTGCGGGTGTTGCGGGTTTAGCTTTGGCTGGCTCTTCATCTTCTGATGAAGAGTCAGAGCTGCTCTCTGCTGCAGCAGCAGGCTTTGCTGCAGGAGTAGAGGGCTTTGACGCAGGCTTTGCTGCGGGGGTTGCAGGTTTAGCTGCTGCAGGTTTAGCTTTGACTGTTTCTTCCTCGTCAGAAGAAGAGTCAGAGTCAGAGCTGCTCTCTGCAGCTGCAGCGGGCTTTGCTGCAGGAGTAGAAGGCTTTGACGCAGGCTTTGCTGCAGGCTTTGCTGCGGGTGTTGCAGGATTAGCTTTGGCTGGTTCGTCTTCATCAGAAGAAGAGTCAGAGTCAGAGCTGCTCTCTGCTGCAGCGGCAGGCTTTGCTGCAGGAGTAGAGGGCTTTGAAGCCGGTGTTGCAGGCTTGGTTGCTGCGGGTTTAGCTGCAGCAGCCTTTGCTTTGACCGGTTCCTCCTCCTCAGAGGAAGAGTCAGAGCTGCTCTCAGCTGCAGCAGCAGGCTTTGCTGCAGGAGTAGAGGGCTTTGACGCAGGCTTTGCTGCGGGTGTTGCAGGTTTAGCTTTGGCTGGTTCGTCTTCATCAGAAGAGTCAGAGTCAGAGCTGCTCTCAGCTGCAGCAGCGGGCTTTGCAGCAGGAGTTGCAGGCTTGGATGCAGGGGTCGCTGGTTTAGCTGCTGCAGGTTTAGCTTTGACCGGTTCCTCTTCTTCAGAGGAATCAGAGTCAGAGCTGCTCTCCGCTGCAGCTGCAGGTTTCGCTGCAGGTTTTGCTGCAGGGGTAGCGGGCTTGGAGGCTGGGGTAGCTGGTTTAGCTGTAGGCTTTGCTTTAGCTGCATCCTCCTCCTCCTCAGAGGAAGAGTCAGAGCTGCTCTCTGCAGCTGCAGCAGGCTTTGCCGCAGGAGTAGAGGGCTTTGCTGCAGGCTTTGCTGCAGGTGTTGCAGGTTTAGCTTTGACCGGTTCCTCTTCTTCAGAGGAGTCAGAGTCTGAACTGCTCTCTGCTGCAGCAGCAGGCTTTGTGACGGGGGTTGCAGGCTTAGCAGCTGGGGTGGCTGGTTTAGCTGCTGGTTTAGCTGCTGGCTTTGCTTTCACTGGTTCATCATCTTCAGAGGAGGAGTCAGAGTCAGAGCTCTCTGCTGCCTTGGCTGCAGGTTTGGCAGCAGCAGCAGGTTTTGGTGTGGCTGCAGGTTTTTTAGCGGGAGCCTCGTCTTCAGAGCTGCTTTCTGAATCAGGGGGAAGAAAATATACGTGTTCAAGATTCTGCAACACGACAGCAGCAAGTGTTACGTATGATAACTGAATGTATGTCACTTAGGGTCAGACTTTAAGTCAGCTTGCAGTGATTTAAATAAAAGAAGTTAGCTCTATCATAAACTGACAGGAGAGTTAGTAGATATATGTTGGACGCCTCACTGCTCCATCTCCATTGAGCACTTGTTGTCTCTTACCTGAGCTGGATGACTCAGCTTTCTTAGCAGGGGGGGTCTTGGCCGGTGCAGGTTTGGCTGCAGGCTTCTTCGCCGCCTCCTCTTCCTCGTCTGAACTGGACTCATCGTCTGAGGAGTCTTTCTTTGCTGCAGCAGCTTTAGCTGGAGCAGCTTTAGTGGCGGTCACTTTTGCTGCAGGTTTCTTGGCCTCCTCTTCGTCCTCTGAACTCGATGAGTCGGACTCTTCTTTCTTGGCAGGGGCAGCCTTGGCTGCGGCAGGTTTTGCAGGGGTTACTTTGGCTGCAGGCTTCTTCACCTCCTCTTCCTCTGAGCTTGAGTCTGTGAAGACATGAGGATGAAGAGTGTTTAAACATGTTCACACACGTACGGCCGCATGGAGAGGAAACTGCCTGGCTGGGATTGTTACCTGAGCTCTCAGAGCTGGACTCAGCCTTCTTTGCAGCGGGTTTGGGAGCAGCAGGTTTAGCTGGAGCCGGTTTAGCTGGAGCCGGTTTAGCTGGAGCCGGTTTAACTGTGAGGAAAACACTGCAGTTAGAAAAAGCATTAAAACACAGACTCAAAGAAAGAGAGGAGGAGACTTCTTACCTGCTACTTTCTTCTCCTCTTCCTCATCACTGCTGTCATCGCTGGACGAGCTGCTGGCTTTAGCCTTGCTGGCTGCAGCTGGAGCTTTCTGCACTGCAGCAGCAGGAGGAGGGACTGCACTGTACTCTCCTGCCAGGACCAAGATAACTCATCAGCATCATCATAAACATCATGTCTCAGATTTATTACACGATCAATAATGCACTGAGCATGCGTAGAGTCCTGTGGTCACGGATGGAGAGGATGGAAGTGAGCATGGGGAGGAATAAACCTCATAAAGGAGGAGGGACTGAGATCCTTCAGCATCACACTCAAGGCTCAAAAGAAGGCACTGGAAAAGATTCTGACTGAGTGTGAGGATGGACCAGATCCTTCAGACTGCATCCAAGTCCATCTTATCTCTTTCCAAACATCAGGCTGGTGTTGTGTCGAGTGTGGAAGCCTTTGAAGGTTTGAGAGGATCTGAAGGTAAGAACACAAACCTGCTTTGGGTTTCTTGCTGGGTGGAGCCTCGTCCTCGGATGAGGAATCTTCACTGCTGGACTCAGCAGCAGCAGCAGCGGGCTTCACTGGAGCAGGTTTTACTGGAGCAGGTTTCACTGGAGCCTTTCAATACAAGAGAAATTAAATGGATTAGCTGTCTCTACATCATCTTAACTTCCATAATGAAGATGATTAGAACGTGTTAAAATACTGAGATCTGATCAGAGTCTTCAGCTCACCTTGGCTGGCTCCTCATCCTCAGAGGAGGAATCCTCACTGGTGCTCTCTGCCTTCTTCTGAGCTGCAGCTTTAGCAGGGACGGCTGCTTTGGGAGTGGTGACAGCTCCTGCCTTTGGTTCTTTAATCAGACATAAAAACATGGCATTAAAATAAAAACACAAACCTTCATTTTGAGCTCACTTTGAAAGCCGGCTCAGTTCCAGCTCCGGCTGCAGACTCACTGGCTGCAGGAGTTTTGGCCGGCTGCTCGTCCTCAGAGTCCGACTCTTCACTGCTGGAGCTGCTGTCCTTCTTCCTGCTGCTCGCTGCAGCAGGCGCAGCAGCTGCTGGCTTCACTGGAGCCTGAATACAGAAGCTTGTAAGTAATAGTAATAAAAGACACATGCACTAAAGTTTACTCTAAAGGGGAGATCTGTGAGGACTCTTTAATTCTGATGTGGTCTCAACCTTTGCAGGAGGTTTAGCTGGAGCCTTCTCCTCCTCAGAATCACTTGAGTCCTCGCTGCTGCTGGACGCCGCTTTAGCTGCAGCTGCTGCTTTAGCAGGAACCACTTTAGCTGCTAACAGAGAAAAAGGAAACATGGAGATTTAGAACGACTCACTGATGTCAGGATGAAAAGGGTTCAGTTATTTCTCTGTGTCAGATCCATGGTTACCTGCCGGGGCCGCCTTGGTTGGTTTGGCTGTTTCATCCTCGCTGTTGGAGTCCTCACTGCTGGAGCTCTCTGCGCTGGTTTTGGCTTTCTTGGCGGACGGACCGTTTGTTGCTTCAGAGGTTGAAGGGGTTTTTCGTTTTCGGGCTTCAGGAGATCTACAGAAACACACAGTGATAGAAACTGAGTTTGATCCCTTAGAGAGAATCTGTCTTCACTGATGAAGCTCATTTTCATTATGTGTCAATGTCTCTGCTCAGGCTGAGAGAGGTGGAGCACACTGATGACTCCTTCAGCTGGTGTGAAGAAGGTCCCAGCAGAAGTGGAGATGAACTCAGTTCCTTTAGTCAAACTGAAGCAAACTCTAATTTATCATCAAACAAAGGAGGAGGTGACAAACCACTGACCCTGTGATGTTGTCTCATCTTAGCAAACCTCAGTCACTTTATAAACCTTCTTTTATGGAGGGGGTTCCCAAAAAGTTCCCAAACTCTTAAGACCCTCTGTAGTGTCTCTTTGACTTTGTCAACTTTACAAAAAACAAAACTCAAATCAAACCCAGCCGACGGGCACGGGGAGAGAGGATCAAACACAGGATCCACAGATTGTTAATGTCCATAAAGGATGCAGTTTCTCTGGTGTTTTATTAAATTGACTTCTTTCAAACATTAGGGAACGTTTCATCCTCTCACATCTCCCTGTAACAACCATTCACCTCCCCCGGTGTCCCCCCCTCCTGTCTTACCTGCTCCTCTATATTCACATCACCCGCTGCAACACTATCAACCTTTAAAAGTGAGTCACGAAATATATTATAACACCTGAGGCAGTGATTTTCAACCACTGTGCCGTGGAACACTAGTGTGCCGTGACAGATCTTCAGGTGTGCCGTGGGACATTTTCCAATTTCACTTAATTAGTCCAAAAAAATATATTATTCATATCCTGCTAATAATGTGTCATGTAGTGAGTCTGTACCTGCAGTGTAGTGACTGGAAGAGTAATTCAATACTTGTCCATGTACTGACATGTGCTCCCCACACACTGGGTGACAATAAAGCACACTAATGACCGTGTTAATTTAAGACATTAGAATTAATGCTGCCCATGAGAGGTGTGTGTGACAAGACTTAGGCGTACAGCAGTGATGGATAAATATTCAAAAATGAAAACTCCAAACTGGTCCCTGGACTAAATTCTGGTTATTCATATCCTGGAAAAGGGAACTTGTCTGTGAGAGCTCTCAGAGCTAGATACTGAGTATCTGAACTTGTAGCCACATCATAAAAGCCACACACTGTGTCAGAGACATTAATATTACCTGCAGGAGCTATTGTAAATAAGATGCTTCGCCCTGACACAGTTAAAGAAGCATCCAAAGTCACTCTCTCAGATAAATAGATTCATAAACTGAGAGACTAAATGTGTCATTGTGCAACACTTTAAGTTGGTGGTGTGATTCAGGACTTTTTTAAATGTAAGAAATGTGCCTTGGCTCAAAAAAAGGTTAAAAAACACTGACCTAAGACATCAAACTTAATCCCATGTTCACCTTAAATTAAATAACAATAGATTCATTCTTGTGAAATACATCAACTTATGATGCACCTGGACACATCATCAGTGATGTAACCTGGGGTCATTGGGTGTTTCGGGTCTTTCAACAATCAGACACCCTCAACCAGGCGACCCAGCCGGGGTTGATCAAGCCCCGGCTTGTGTCCAGGTAGCTCTACCCCACCCACGGGTCTCCTCTCCTGATCCACAGCCACCTTGAAGCAACTTCTGCTGCCTCTGTGGCCGACTTCATGGCCCTTCGTCTACTTAATTAATTAAATTAAGTACAAATAATCTAATATATGAAGAGATGTAAAGAGCTCCAACACCCTGTTGTCCTGAGGTGATTACATGTTGCTCACAGCTGCAGAAATAAAGAGACGGTCAAATCCAAAACCTGAATGTTCCTTTGGACATGATGTCCTCGGGGGTCGGGCAGCAACAAACTCTGAAGAACAGTGTTAACTTTTTGTATTTGCATGATTTTATCTCAAATCTGCTTTTACAAAGATGGATAAAATGTTCAATTTTAGATTCTTTTCTATTGGTTTTTGTTTTTTTGTAAGGCAGCTTGCAGCCCAGTGTCTCTCTTAATCATCTAAAGCAGCAGACAGACTGTGGAGGAACTTTATTACATAACCTGCTGTCCACAAACAAACACAGTGTTTTAAATAATAAAGGTGAGGAGATGTGACTCATTAAGTCACTGTATCAGGGAGGACTGAATCTTATTAGCTCCAGACATTGATTCTACAGTCACATTGATGTGAGGAGAGCTGGTCTGCTCAGATTAACAGATTTTATTGGCATCAGAATAAAGTGAAATATCAGCTTTAAATAAATCAAAGAAGAAGAAGAAGAAGAAGAGGACTCACTTCACCCAGTAGTTGAAAATGTTGACCAGACTTTCATCGTTTTCATCCTGAGGAGTCTGAAAAAAAGAGACACGTGAAGAAGTGAGTTCAGTTTGTTGAGTAAAGTTTAAACCTCCTCACAAACACTTTGAATAACTCCACATTAAACACAGTCTGATTATTCCTCATTCGTTCATATAAATAAGGATGTTCAGGAGTTTAGGTTAAACTGTTAGCAGTTAAAGAAACACATGTTCCTCCTCTCTACACGTGCAGGACCAGGAGTCTGTCTCTGCTGGTCTGTCCATCAGGATCCAGATCACCTGCGCACACACACACAACACAGACAGCAGGTCTACCTGTCCCTGCAGCCCCGAGTCTCTCACCACTTTGGTCTGCTTCAGGAACTGCTGGGCAGCTTTAGTGAACTTGTTCTCCAGCAGGAAGGAATACACGCATTTATACAGATCACTCGGCTTGGAGTCCTGAGCCGCCATCTTCACCACGCTCCTTCACGAGGGGAAGGAAGTGAAGAGACACATGTGGGCATGTGCAGGGGCGCGTAATGATGACGTGGGAGCTCACGTCTTTACGTAAAATAAAAACTTTATTATTATTAAATCATATTTTCATTCATTCATTCAAAAATTGGGATTATTTTTTAGTTTCTTGGATGATGTAACTTCTTAAACAACATGATACTCCTACACTTTTATTTTCAGCATCCAGTTCCAACAACTTCATTTTATTCAATAAAAATATGAATTAAAAATGCAAAAATAAATAAATGTATAGCTTTTCGGTTGAATGGATACACTCAGAATAATAGATTTTATTAAAATATAGGTAAAGTAACGCTTAAAGGTTAGTACCCGCTTGAACAGTTTACAAACGCACTAGTCATTTAATTAGTTTACTATCAATCAATCAATCAATCAATCAATCAATCAATCAATCAATCAATCAATCAATCAAGCTTTATTTATATAGCACCTTTCATACAAATCACATACAACCCAAAGAGCTTTACAGTGATTGAAAAACAAGAAAGAAGCAGAAATAAAACAATGGCAAGACATATTAGTGGAAGATAATATTATTATTATTATTAATAATAATAATAATAATAATAATAATAATAATAACATAAAATAGAGGCTAATGCATTGCAAAAATAAAATATGTGTAATTAAAATAAGTGAAAGCATCAAAATTAAGAATACAAATAGTTAAGATACTGATAGTAATACTAGTTTAATAACATTTGGTAATAAGTAAATTACTTTTCTTGATTTGTTCAGCAACATAATTTACTCAACATTTAACTTATTTATTCAACTTATTTGTAAGATTTGTCTATCTTGTTTTTTTCCTCACTTTATTATAAATGTGAATAAGAAACAATGGGTCCATTCAGATGGAGCATCATACATCAACACTTATTAAAGATACAGAATAAAACAGCTTCAGCTGGTAATTTAAGTTTAATGAGAAAATTATACATAGATAGAAAATAAATAATAAAACAAGTCAAGAAGGGAAAGGGAATAATTTTACAATTCAGTGTGGAATTATTTTAGTGTATCATATATCTTTATTGCTCTTAGTCCTTTTATTATTTTCAATGATTTTAAGAACATTTTTAATTTAATTTATAAAAGTAACTAATTTAGGAGGAGATTTCATCATCCTGTTTTTAAGAATACAGAATTTAGAGAGGTTATAGAATAAGATGTGTCGTCCTGTCGTTGCTCCAGCCCGTCGCATGTGTTATACGTCATCAGTAAACGTCCTGTCCGTCGTTGCTCCAGCCCGTCGCATGTGTTATACGTCATCAGTAAATGTCCTGTCGTCGCTCCAGCCCGTCGCATGTGTTATACGTCATCAGTAAAGACCTTCCCGTCCCTCGTGTCATAATAACATGGTGGCCTCAGTCAGCTGGTATTGACCCTGTCTGACTCTCTGCTGAATTAAAGACTGAGTCTTGGACTTCTCCTCCGGATCGATGCCTCGCTACGAGCTCGCCCTGATCCTGAAGGCCATGCAGAGGCCGGAGACCGCCTCGGCTCTCCGGAGGACTGTGGAGACCCTGATGGACCGTGGGGCCGTAGTCAGGAACCTGGAGAACCTGGGGGAGAAACTGCTGCCCTACAAGATCACCAAACACAACCAGAAACACACGAGAGGGTCTTACTTCTTGGTGGATTTCTACTCAGCCCCCAGCATCCTCACGAGTTTAATGGATCACCTGCACCGGGACGTGGACGTGGTGAAGCCCACCGTGCTGAAGAAGGACGGGGAGGGTCCAAGCAAGAGCTGCTGTGGCCCCCAGCAGTGATTCAATGTAAGGCATGACATAATGGACTGTATGATAAAGGGCCAAGTGCATCAGGTCTTAACTTGCATCTCTTTAGAAATGAAAACAGCAGCATGTGTGTCAGGTCAGGAGGTGTTTGCATTCTTCTTTGATTTGTGCAGAAGTTGCACAAACTTGGAGATGTTGTGGACTTGTTTTAAGACAGAAGAGGGAACAGGTCCATGCATAGGAGGGGAAATACACATTATTTTACATGAATCATGCATTGGGTTAAGATGCAACTCAAACTGAATAAATCTAAAGGACCAAATACAACAGACAGCATCAAAGCTGTTTATATCTGTGTCTGAATCTAATGATACTTCAAACATTACCTGCTTTTCATGCACACCTTGTCATTAAACTAATCAATGAACTAACTTATTGTGTCAGAACAAGCAATAAGCAACATGTTTTCAAAGTAATGGATCCATGAAGCATGAAATTAAATGGCGTGGCTGTCCTTGAAATAACATGGACAACCTTGGATTTGTGCAGAAGTTGCACAAACTTGGAGATGTTTTTGACTTTTTTAAGAAAGAAAATGAAACATTTCCATGCACAAGGAGGGGAAATACACATTTCTTCACATAAATATCAAATTAAATGAGAAATGTTACTCATGGGATAAGAAGCAGCTCAAATTGTTTAATCTACAGGACCAAATACATCAAAACCATAAAAAGCAAACAGTAACTTAGTTTATTTAACACCTTGTCATGAAACTAATCAATTAACTAACTTATTGCTTCAGAACAAGCAGTAGGCAAACATTGTTGGATTAATGAAGTAATGGATCCATAAAGCATGAAATCAAACGTTGTGACTGTCCTTGGAATAAGATGGACAACCCAAACAATCTTAATTTACTTAATTTAAGTATTTTATTTTTTAAACCTGTTGAAATTGTTGTATTTCTAGATGATTATGTATATTGCACAGTTTTTAAAAGTTACAGCCAATAAGGACCATGTGCAAAACTAGAGACAGGAAAAATGTTAATAAAAATCACCTTTAAAATATTGCAGTGATGAGTTATTTTCACACTCTGGTCTTGCTGTCATTGAGATGAAAACACTGCCCTCCTGCAGACTGTGGAGGTATTAAATATCAGCATGCACCTATAGAGCACAAAGGATATACATGTCTCTGCTCAGCTGCTTATATATGAAGCAGGTAGTGAGGTAAGTAGGTCATGGGACAAGCCATCAGGAGTATCAGGAGTGAAAGGGCGATTCCTTTTTATGGGTTTTATGAGAAAATGAATGATTAAAAGACAAAAAAATCAAAAAAACAAACGTTACATAAAATGCAAAAAAAAGATTAATAATATTCATAATAATAATAATAAGTTGTATCCTCACTAATATGAATGAAGTCAACATATTTGAAAAGGAGTGGGCAGAAGTAAAACTTATTAAATTCCACCTCTTCTTCATTTTCAATTAATTAATCATGGTAAATTAATTAAAAAAATATATATAGAGATATTTTAGATTAACAAATGACGGACAAAACCCAGTTTACAATATTATAACTCAATCATAGTGACATGGACCAGAACGTAGAACCTGCAGCATATTTCTGAAGAAATGTTTGAGGAAAAAAAAATCAGATTCTGACTCAGAAAAAGAGAAAAACACACATCAGGCCAAAGTTATACACTCCACCAGTGAACCACATGGCTGCACTGGTGACAGGGACAGAAATGGAAACCTAGAAAGCTGACATGTCAAAGATGTTCCTTTAATATCCATCTTTTTTATGTCAAGGCCAGTGTGTCTGATCACATGGAACATGTAGTTGGAGCTGAGCTTATTATCTATGAATCAATATGTATGAGTAAAGGCTCATGTGGAATTAATTAATTTTTAAATGTACTTTTTAAAATGTACAATTCTTTAAAGCTCCTGTGAGGAACGTTGTGTCTGTGTTGGCGCCCCCTGTGGACAAAGTGATACATGTTGTCCCTTTGAGGATTTAAAAGTCACATTTACTACTCACCTTTTTCTTCTTTCTTCATTATATAGCTGATAAGTAATGTAGAAATTGTGTCAAGCTGTAAAAAATCAAAATAAACAGTTAAAAAAAAGGAAAGAAAAGATAATTAAAATCTAGTGATGGTTCATTTAGTTTATTTAGTTTATGTCTGAGTGTAATCCATGCTCTGAGATGTGATCAGCCTTTATGACTTCATTAAACAGGGTCATGCTGTAAATGGACTTTTCCTTCTCTTTATGGCGGTCATGCTGTGCTGACTGTGCTGAAAGTTAACCTCATGTAAAGTCTGTTCTTTTTTGTTTTACAGGTTTCACAACTCATATCCTGGAGACCAACAGAGTGACGCTTCCCTCTTTGACCTGTACCATAGTTGCTGATCTGCGTTTGGATGTCTTATTGTAATAAATCACTGTTTTCTATCCTGGTTGCGAGTAGTCCTTCACCTTTCACTGCTGTAGATATAAGCAATGTGTTCTAATCCACACTTCATCATGTCCTCTAAGAAACACACCAAGCTATGATCAATAAAGACCCTGTGATCGAGCTTCAGGAGTTAGTCAAGGTGAAAATATCTGAGAATGGAATCTGGAATGTTGTTTATGTTGTGTCAGTGAGCCTTTGCTCGGCAGTTCTTAATCCAAAGACTCATTAAACACATTAAGCATCTATGAAATAAGGATGTTCAAGCTAATAGTTTTGATTCAGAGGGTAGAAAGATAAGATAATGATTTGTGTGTTTAAAAGTATTTAAGATATGTGACAAAATTAAATCAGAAGTGATCAGCTCTGCAGTCACAAATGGAAAAATACTTTTAAAAGTGGCCACATGAATCAGGCTTGTAAAGGCAGGGGTTTATTTTATTAACATTAATATCTTTAGAACAGTTTGAGTCTTAAAATAAAATAATATGGCATTAAACTCAATAATTCATTGACTTTCACATATTATCTCTGTTAAACAGCTAACACCTTTTTTATGTGAACACTATAAACTCAGACTTCAACACGCTTAAACATCAACACACTGATTTCCATACAGCAGTTTTTCAATCTATAAAAAGGTACTTCAAATATTTACCTATATAAAAATATGAATATGTGCAGTTGTGGCTTTAAATAACTGACAGTTATGTACAGTGTGCTGTCAACAAAGTGGCTGGGGTCAATGAACTCTGGTTTTAGGGTGTAGGGCTGGGTACGGGTTCTGCAGTCTGTCCACTGCTTTGGGGAAGCAAAGCAAAGAGCATTGATAGTAAATGAGTCAAAAGGATGATATTTGCATTTCAAATGTAGAGGAGTAAAAGTAAAAAGTCCCCCCCCAAAAAAACAATACTTAAGTAAAGTGGAGATACTCAAAAAATGTTCCAAAGTACAGTACTTAGTAAATGTACTTTGTTAGTGTCCACCACTGGATATATGTGACTGCTAAAAGAGCAAAACAAGATGTTTTCATCAACAAACACTAAATACACTCACAAAACAATCAGTACAAACAAGAAGACCCTCACAGGAACTTCAAGGATTACGTTCACTCTCTAATGCAGGGGTTCCCAAACTTTACAGCCAGAGACCCCCCCCTGTCCCTCAGAGTGATTTAATGTGTCTTCATTTAGCTGGTCTGCAGAAAGTGACCCTCCCTCTATGAGCATGTGTTTCCTGTGTGTTCTGAATGAACCTGCTGCTACTGATGCTTTAGATTATTAACTGTTCACTAACTCTAAACTTAGGAGTCATCTGGAAACAAAGAAAGGCAGAAAACTCATTACACTTTATATTTTCAAGGTTTTTGTGACCATTTTTGTTGATATTCTTAACTATAATGGATAAAATGTATTATTTTTAGATAATTACAAAAAAAAAAAAACATTCTGGAAGACATCTCACGACCCCCCCCCCCAGGGGGTCCCGACCCACACTTTCAAGAGTTCCAGGGTCTTTTAGCCCCCAGAACTAAAAGGTTCCTGTGCCCCCATTGTTGTCTGCGTTTCGGCCAAGGGCTAAAGTCCTGGGTAGATTGTGCAAATCAGGCCAGCAATGTATGGAGAAAAAAATTACATTCAATTATATTTTGAAATCTTAATAAAAACTAAACTAGTTTGCATTCCCAGGATCTCCCTCTGTGTTTCAACAGCTGTGCAAACTCCACAAACACTGTTGCGTTCAACTGAAAGTCCCAGGACCTTTGAAAAGTACTACCTCCCTAGCAGGGGCTTTTCAGGGGGGGGGGATTATCTACCCCTGAATTAAATTTAGACCCTTGTTCATCCGGTCCAAACGCACGTAGTTCAGGGGTAAAGTCCCTAGCTCAGGGGTAAAGTTCCTGCTTTGGGAACCCCTGCTCTACAGCAGGAACTTTGTGAGTGGTATTATATTTTTTCAAAATGTGGTTGTATTTATTTTTCTTTCACATTACTTTTTCCACTCATGGATCTCCAGATGAACTCCTCAAGTGTTAAAGGTAGAAACATAAAAACTCTTGAACAAGAAAACCTCGTTTCATTCAAACACAGCAGGGAAATTTAAAATGACACTTTATTTACACTCAGAGGCTACAGCTTCATATACTCCATAAAACCATATAACTAACTCTAGTTATATATATATATCACAGTTTAATGCACTTTGATTCTAACACAGTAGAATGCCATCAGAGGAAGCAGGCCCAGGCAGAGTCACATGTCTGCTCTGAAGTCAGCTGACAGTGAGACTTCATAAAGGCAACAACAAGCCTCCCTCTGCAGTCTGCAGCCTTCATTATTCAACCCTCCGAGAAACACTCACACAGACAGCCAGGAACCAGCGGAGTCATGCTGCTCCTCACTCTCCTCTTTGTGTCTTCAGGTAAAGAACACTCACAGATGAACTAACTCTGTTTTTATATCCTGTATCAGGCAGCTGTCCTCTCTCAGGGAGGCTCTGAGGTTCTGTAACAAAGTGCGTTTCAACATGAAACACGGAAGCTGTTGGTAAACATGAACAAACTAGCTAACTTTAAAAACAGAGAACCTTAAACACATTTTAATGAACATAAATCACCTTTTATTATCGTGTCTTTGAATTAGCTTCATGTTTCCTGTCAGAAAGTTGTGTTTGATGAACCCTGACTGTCTGTCTTTGAGGTTGAAAGGTTTAATTGTTAGCCTGGCTAACCTTAGCCGTTAAGCTAATGCTAGTTAGGCTAGCTTGAAACTACTTCAAGGCCAGTCGGACATTATCAAGACGGACAGCTTTAAGTACTTTGTTTTAGTAGGAATATATTAAAATTACAATAAAACAGAGCATCTCAATGTCCAATACTTTGAGGCATAATTAGTTTGATGTTTTACGGCAGTTTAGGTTCAAGCTAATCCCACTTCAGTGTTGATTCATTTATATAATGTGTTTTTCCGGATTATTCAGACAGTACGTGAACGCATCGTTCACTGTATACTGTAGGAACATATTGGAGGACTCACTCCCCAGGCACTGAATATACAAACAGATCATTTTAAGGTCAATAAAACCATTTTAATTCAATATTCAGGTGATTATACACTCATTTAAAGATGCTTATGAACATTATGTTCCATTTCTAACCAGTCTGTTCTGTTGAATGGTAATACCACACATTGTACCTTCTTTAAAGGGGTCAATAAGCTTGTCTAAATCAACATTTTAAAGGACTTACAGTTGTGCTCATAAGTTTACATACCCTGGCACAGTAAACACAGTTGTTTTGCTTCACTCAGCCACTAACCATGAGTGAATTTTTTTTTCTCTTATCATTCATGTTCTCTGAAAAATGGCCCAAAACACCTACCTTAAACATGTACAGAGCACAACTATACATATGTTTTCATACTGAGACGTTGCAAATAAATGTATTTTTTTACAGTGACATAGTGTACAAAAGTTTGCCTGCAAAATTTGTGTTTTTCAGTCATTTAGATTCCCAATAAAAGAAAATGAGCTACCTTTAAACACAAAGAAAGCTATCAGCAGAATGTTGAAACACAGCCCAGGTAGTTGGTTTTAACCAAGTCTCAAAATATGAAGCCCATGCTGAAGTGTTAAAAACTGCAGTTCCTCAAGCGTCCACTAGAGGCTGGCTGCAGAAACACTGGAAACCACATACACACCCATTCAAAGAGACGATCTTTACAGCAGAAATAAACATGTTTACAACCTGGTTCAAAAATCAGTTTGAGTCTGAAGAGCTAATTTCTCTATAAGCACACACTGTACAGGGTGAATTATTTTATAACTCAGTATATTTGAAGATATTAAACTTACTAGTTTTGCCCAAATAAGGGCGTGGTAGACTTGATTGACAGGTGGGCACCTTGTAGCTGTTAGCATTGAGGCTAAAGGGCTGCCTCTTTACCTTTACCTACAGAAGTTAGGTTGTGTTAAGTGTTTTCCAATATGGCACCAGCCAACCATCGGCTTCAGAATCAGATGGGTGACATCATGGAAACCACGTCCATTTCAAAGTCTGTGGTTTTGATTCCAGTCTGACATTCTATTATATCTTCTTGTGTAAATTTATCTAGGTGACAATTTAACAATGTGTGAACTCTGAGCCTTCAAACAGAGTGTGAATGTAGAGTTAGTTAATTATACTCTAAGTTTGG
>NW_023260240.1:0-24723 GCF_009762535.1 Notolabrus celidotus | reverse complement strand
CTCTCCTCTCTCTCCTCTCTCTGTCCATGTTTCTTTCTTTCTTTCTTTCTTTTCTTATTTTACTACTCTGCTCCTTCTGGAAAAGGGTGCTGTTACTGTACACACTATACTCTTAAGCCCACGCTATGAAACACTCAGCTTCGTCCCTTTGCCTTCTATCAGTCTGACTTTTGTCTCTTATTCTCCCTCTCTGTCTCTCTGACTGTCAGTCTGTCTGTATCTTTCAATCACTCTCTATGTCTTTTTCTCTCTCTGTCTTTCAGGAAAACACACCAAAAGCATCAATAGAAACTGAAAATAAAAAGTAAAAATTAGTTTTGGCTCAGTTTGCTGGGATAAATTGGGTTGAGAGCCGTTTAGGTGTTACATATTAAAAAAATATTATTAATAATCACCTTGACTGTGGTGTAGAGTGAAGACTGCAGCCGGTAGCCAAATGCAGAGTCACTCCCTTTGAGGTGTGTCAGGCAGACCTCTGCACCAACCATCACCTCACAAAGGGCGGCATCACGCACAGATAAACTGTGACGTGTGCGGAATTCTAGTAAACATGAGTTTCTGTGAGACACAAAACATCTGCAAGACACAGCTCATGATGGCTTTTGATGTCGTTCACATGAGATGGTAGTCCCTCTGTGTTGTGGTGAACGATGGTCACAGTGTCACGTCTGCTGAGTGAATGCTGGATCTGGAAGAGAGGCATCATGTGGTCTAAGTTGGCTTGTCTCATGGTTTCTAAGGAAACACTGACATGAGGGTTAGCGTGGATTTTACTCTCATCCAAGTCAAGAATGTGGAGGTCCACTCAGAGAGGTCACTCTGCTGATCGCTATGTACGCCATGCCAGGTTCAAAAATGTGTTTCAGAGAGACTACAGCTGATTTCTTTGTCATACCTTGAACCTTGTGGATCGTGCATGCAAAGGCAAGTTTAACGGGGAACTGTCTACGTACCACTCCTTTGTGTTTCAGGGCCTCCTCTGATCTGTCTATGTACACCAGATGTCTCCTCTGGAACGATAGCTCCCACCAGCTGTTTCATCATCCATCCTGAGCCCAAGCATAGTGACATGAGAAGAATCATTTCTTTCAGTGTTGACGACTTTACCTACCGTAGCAAATGATCCATTCACCAATCCTTGAGACACTCTATGTTTCTGGTGAGCATGACTCGAACACCTACGGCAACATCAGTGGTCAGGTAAATCACTTATGCTCCTTTACACGGTGCACCTTGTCTTTTCATGTGTCCAGTGTGTTGGTCCTTTTTAAAGTCGCCTGCATCGATGCTGGTGATGTCAGAATGGAGCAGAGAGAGCGTTGCAGAGTTGTGTGCGTCGACCTGTCTGTTGGTTGCAAAAATGTGCAGGACATCAGTGGGACAGAGTTCTGGTTCGGTGATACGCTGTGACAGCAAAGCTCGGTCCTGCTTCAGAAAGCTCATCTGACTTGTTCTTCACACGGAGCCTGTTCAACATCTCAGCAAACACCAAGTCATCCTTCTGTCTCATGATCTCATTCAGGTTACCATCTGAAAGTTCTCTGTCCAGAGGTCAATCTCACGAGGATCAACACAACAAGAGGTTTGGACTGTCTTATATACTATAATATATATAATATTATATAAATATAATAATAATCCCCAGAGTCTTAAGATTGAGGTTGTTGTTTGCTTACCCACCAGAAATGATGACTTTTAAAAACATGTCACCATCAGCAACCCGAGATCATAAAAGTAGATCCCTGGATGGTTGCAGGGACCAGTGCAGTGTGTTGGCTTGTTTTTTTTTACTGCATAATGAGCTGTTTCCACTCAGCCTCGGAGAAGTCGAGGTTTAAAGGATTACAGTGCCAGGGAAAAAATGAAGTGTGACTGAGTTCAGGATGCAGCTTCCTTAACCTCTCTTTCTACAGTCAATTAAGATTAAGTCGTATCCATCAATTTATGTTTGAGGTCAAACACACAATCAGTTCATAAATATGACGTAAAGTAGAAGAACTTAAGAGAGTGTGTGGTCCACAGAGGAGGACTGATTAACCAAACTCAAAGAGCAGAGGGGGGAGCCAGAAGAAAAAGGCCGACAGACTTGATGTGGGATGGTGATTAAATTATGAACATCAGCCATCTTGCTGCTCTTATGTTTTGCTGCAGTCACGAGAACAGCTAGGAGGACAGATGGAGCTTCCTCCAGCCAACCTGCATAATGTCCTGTCGTGTCTCGGCTCAAATCTGATCACTCACTGACCGCAGTACCTGCATTAAGTCAGGACATGCTAAACTGTACATTAAACAGTCAAACGCAAGGTCAAACCTTTATTCTGCAGACTCTGAAGTCCTTCTAGAGCCAAATCCCAAAAAGATCTTCTTGTTTTGTCTCAGTAAAAGAAGTAGAAAAGAAGGGCCAATTTTGCACCCTATGAGATTTTGATTTGGTACGATGCAAATTTGTTTGGCGCTCAAAATGTATTTAAGGAGTTTCTTATAAGGAAATGCAGAGAAAAGTCAACAACTGCCCCCTAACGGCTGTGGCTCAGTGGGCAGAGTTGGTCGTCTCTCATTTGGAAAGTTGGCTGTTCGGTCCCAGCTTCTGCAGTCACATGCAGAAGTGTCCTTGGGCAAGACACTGAATCCCAATCTGCTAAATTTCTTCTAGTGGTCAGAAAGACTAGAACAAAGATGTTTAAGTAGAAGTCAATTTACCAATCACTATGTTTCCCACAGAGTATCATTTTTCATATATGCCATGATGCATCACAGATCCCAAACACAGATTGTATTATTTGATCTATATCTATCTTTCTAGGGTGTGCTAAGATAAGAGGACATCATGGGGCTTTTTTGGTTATACAGCTCTGAGTCAGACCTCAGTAGGAGTCTCTGCAAGTTATTAAGAAGTCAATTTTGTCATTTTGTTACTTTCTATTGCCTTTGTGTTGTTTGATTTCCTGTATCACTGTAGATTTACCTTGTTTCATCCCCGTTTATATTCTGTATTGTTTATGTTTAGTGATCCTTGTCTTGTGCCATGTTTCTTAGTGATCCTTGTGTGTTTCTAGTCTATCTTGTTTCCTGTTTTATTTTGTAGTTATTGATCCCCGTGTGTCTGGTTTAGTTTTACTTCCTGTGTTTCCCTCCTTTTTGATCATCTTCACCTGTGCCATGTTGTTCTCACCTATCTCCTTACTCGTTACCCAGTGTGTGTGCATGTGTGTGCATGTGTGTGCGTGTGTGTGCGTGTGTGCGTATGTGTGTGTGTATAGGCTCAAATCCTAATGACTTTGGTTATCCTCGTATTCCCCAGGCGTCACTAAGATGTTCATATTTCTTGTTTTGCAAAATGCTCCAGAAGCTGGCATGATATGTGTACGACTCTAGTTGGACTGCAGGGGTGTCGCCAGACCCCCTTTACTGGGGCACATGCCTCAGTATAAATGAGCTGTGCCCCAGTATCAGGGGCGGACTGGCCATGGGAAGTGAAGTAAAAGACTTTAGGTTGCAGTTGTTAATGTGTTGCATCCACCGCAGTGTTTCCCATACATTCATTAATTCCTAAACAAGTGAAGTCCCACTATCCCCAGCACTGCTTGGGGTTAAAAAAAAAACATCATTAAATTCACAATGGTTTGAAAGCTTTCCCTGGTTATAATACTCTGTAAATAGAGATGCAGCTTTTTGTTTCTCATGTAGGATGTTTGGTAAACACATGAAACATGACACATTTGTTAGCACTGGTTTCACTAACTGGAAAAAAGCTCTGGGATCTCTTTAGAGGGCACGAGGAAAACACCTACTCATAAAAAGTGTGTGTGTGTGTGTGTGTGTGCGTGTGTGTGTGTGTGTGTATGGGTGTGTGTGTGTGTGTGTGTGTGAGGAAGGGGAAGTAGTAGGAGGCCTGTGCCCCAGTAGAGCTTTGTGCCTAGCAACGACCCTGAGTTGGAGTATTATTTAACCAAGCATGCAAACAAACAGAGTACAGTGGAAACTTTATATGAATATTGAAGATCCTTTATTATAGAAAAGTTCATTTTCTTTGAAATGAAGGGGATTGGTTCGTTATATGATTGAACAAGCAATTACATGATCACAGTGTTGTAGTGTTGTCTCTAACTCAACATTCATGCTTGTTAACATATGTTATTTTCAATGTTTTGGTGAATTCTGGTGAAAAAACTTGACATTATCATTCCTGAAAGTCTCTGAAAGGTCCAGCATAAATAAAGTAGGTAATTGTTGTCTGACCCATTTAAAGGAGAATCAATCTAACATCTTCTTCTCCCCTCACATGTTCATGTTTTCATCAGCACCTCGCTTCAGGTGGTGGAGAAGAACATGGAGAACATCCCAGGTGTCTCAGGGGCTGCTGATGACCACCTTGATCCAGTCGGTGAGCCTGGTGATGCGGGTGTAGACACCATAGTAGTCCGGACGCCCGCAGCCTCTGCCCCAGCTCACCACACCTGCCAGGAACCAACGACCTGACGGCTCCTGGCAAACTAAGGGACCTCCAGAGTCTCCCTGAGAGAGAGAGGAAAGGTTTGCTGAAATACAGGCGGCATCATATGTTCCTTCTGGTGAACATATAATGCTTTAATAACTATTCACTCTCTTTAACTTTACTTGCCTTTTGTATAACAAATGTAAACTAAAATGGGTTATATTGGGGTAGATTGTTTTTTACACTGTATCTTACAAATGAAACATGAAAAGCTTTGGCTTTTTCAAGTGTTTTCATGTGTCATGAGTCTTGTTTCTTAATGTAACTGCAGTTAAAATATTCATTGAAAAATGGAAGGAGAGCCTCAGAGCTGCAGGAATTATCTTCCTCCACTTGAGGGCAGTGAAACTCCAGCTCCAAACTAAACACTGACAACAGGTACACTACCAGTCAAAAGTTTGGAAACACCTTCTCATTCAAGGGTTTGTATTTATTTTAAGTATTTGAAACACTGTAGATTAATACTGAAGGCATCAACACTATGCGAGAACATATATGGAATTATTTTAAAGTGTTAAACAAAGCAGAATATGTTTTATATTTTAGATTCTGTAAAGTAGCCCCCTTTTTCCTTCATGACAGCTTTGCACACTCTTGGTATTCTCTCAGTCTGCTTCATGAAGTGGTCTCCTGGAATGGTTTCTAATTAACATGAGCCTTATCAAGAGTTCATTTGTAGAATGACTTGCCTTCTTAATGTGTTTGAGACCATCAGTTGTGTTTTTCAGAGGTAGGGTTAGTACACAATGGGACTACTGTTATAATCCATATTAAGGTAAAACTAGATTATTTCATAGTTTTGATGTCTTCAGTATTAATCTACAATGTTGAAAATATTTAAAATAAATAAAAACCATTGAATGAGAAGGTGTGTCCAAACTTTAAAGACATCCTGGACACTTAAACTTGTGAAATCATCCACTTTGTTACTCAGACAGTTGTTAATTTAGTCAGTCTGCTGTGTGGGGCTGGTCAGATATCATTCAGTGGGTTTGTGTAGCTGTTGTCTAAAAGCAAGCTGCCTTCTGCAAAAGCTAAAAACTCATGCATAAATTTCTATTTACCTGACAGGCGTCTTTCTCCCCAGTGCGATAACCGGCGCAAAGCATTCTGGGAGTAACAAGCTGGCCATAGGAGCGTACACAAGCTTCCTCGCTGACCAGGCGAACATCCACCTTCTGAAGCACATTACTGGCACGGCCTGAAGAGGTCAGAGGGACACAGTCAGCCAGTGTTCATCCTGCTGGGATTCTTTCCTCATTGTGTTCAAGAGTTATATTTGCAACATCAAGCAAAGAGTCATATTTGATTACACTGTAAAGGAGAAATGATTCTTGAGTCTGCAGAAAACTCAAACTGACATCTGTAATGCTCAGTTTCCATTCACCTGCTGGAAGCCAATTCTAGAGCTGCAGATCACAGAACCATAAAACCCCCCGATGCACAAAATATTGTGGTGTTCAATGCCCATTAAAGCCACTTAAATGTGTTGAATTTCTAGGAAACTGTTTGTGCAGAACAATGTTTTTTAACACCTTCTTTTTCAATCTCACCTCTCACCTAGTTTCATTGTTTTCATTGTTCTTCAGAAACCACAACCAAGACACCACCAGACAGATCACTCTACCTGCTTCTTGCATCTTTTAATCTAATCCTGTCATTTAATAGGTTTTCACTCTGCTATCTTAATGGCAAATTAATGTTCCTCCACAGAGACTTCCCACATCCAGTCACAATCAGAAAGTGCAACAGAAGAAGGGTTTTTTTTAAAAAGCTGCACAAATCCCCTTCCTGTGAAAAGACTGCATTAAACTCAGTCGGCAACCTCCGGCCTAAAAATATGAGGCCGATGCGGAGGTGCTAAAAACTGCAGTTCATCGAGGATCCGCTTGAGGCTGGCTCTGGAAGTACCAGAAACCACATACACACCAATTCAAAAAAGCCAATCTTAACACCAGAAGAAAGAAAGAAAGAAGGAAAGAAAGAAAGGAAGGAAGGAAGGAAGGAAGGAAGGAAGGAAGGAAGGAAGAAAGAAAGAAAGAAAAAAAAGGAAGACAGAAAGATAGAAAGAAAGAAAGAAAGAAAGAAAGGAAGAAAGGAAAATAAAAAGAAATTGAAGGAAAAGGGAATTAAAGAGAGAAAGAAGGAATGAACGGAAAAAGAAAGGAAGGAAGGAAGGAAGGAAGAAAGAAAGAAAGGAAGGAAAGGAAGAAAGAATGAAAGAAAGAATGAAAGGAAGAAAAAAAGAAAGAATGAAAGAAAGAAAAGTTGTTGTTTTTAAGGGTGGGTTTCAGTTTTCAGACACTGTTTCTTCTAAATCAGATAAAAATAAACATCCTCAAACTACATGCACACAATGAAACAGCTCCTTTAGAGCATAGCTGGCTTATCCTAAAAAACAACATGACTGAATATTAGTATATCCAGCTCACTATGAGAAGACATTATATCTCAAAATGCTCAAATTAAACTTTGGAATCTTATTTCAAGTACAAGATGCTCTTAAACCTAGAGAAGTGCCACTATGATACAACTCAAATTAAGGTGAATATATCTCAAATGAAGAAGTTGACATGAAATTTATTAGTGCAAAAATCTTTTTTTTTTAGCTTTAAAATACTGGTAAAATATTACTTATAAGTTTTCCCTGCTAATTTTAAGATCACAGTTTTCTAAATATTATGTCTTATTTTAAGAAATCTTACCAAGCAAATTTTACTTGTTCTATTGGAAGTTTATTTTTTCTTATTTCAAGGTAAAAGTACCTTGAAATAAGTTTTTTTTTTTCTTGTTTTTTGGTGGGTCATTTTTTCAAGTGTATGGGAGGAGCAGATATTTTTTAAAGAGGTCAAAAAACCTGTCAAGATTAGGAAAGACTTCCTAAAAGGCCTCTCTGAAACACAAATGATTCCAGAAGAAAACTGCACCTTACAGACACTACACCACTATTACTTCATCCCTCACAATGCCCCAATTTTCCCTTCCCTCTGTCCCTCCTCAGCTCCCTCACGGAGGGACCCCCAGCCAGTCACCCAGCAGAGCAGGTCAGGCTCCAGCTGGTGCGTGGGCGGAGGCAGGCAGGCGGGTCGAGCATGTACCACCAGCCTGTCGAGCTTCAGCAGGGCCAGGTCGTAGTCGTGGGACTCGTCATCGTAGTATTGGTGGAGGAGGATCCTCTGAACTCGAGCCACCTCCTCAGTGGGGCTGCTGCGGTTCAGGAGGAGTTTACCCAGGTACACCGTCCACATTGAAGGGGAGAACAGACTGCAAGACAGGGAGGAGGACGGTTACGCTTTACAGGGAGAAATGTTTTTTTCTTTAAGGTAACATTTCATGTCAACTTCATCATTTGAGATATATGCACCTTCATTTGAGTTGTATTATAGCGGCACTTCTCTAGGTTTAAGACCATCTTGTACTTGAAATAAGATTACAAAGTTTAATTTGAGCATGTTGAGATATAATGTCTTCTCATAGTGAGCTGGATATACTAATATTCAGTCATGTTGTTTTTTAGGATAAGACAGCTATGCTAAAAAGTAGATGTTTCATTGTGTGCATGTAGTTTGAGGATGTTTATTTTTATCTGATTTAGAAGAAACAGTGCCTGAAAACTGAAACCCAACCTTAAAAACAACAACTTTTCTTTCTTTCTTTTCTTCCTTCTTTCTTTCATTATTTTATTCTTTCTTCCTTTCTTCCTTCCTTCCTTCCTTCCTTCTTTCTTTCTTTCTTTCTTTCTTTCTTTCTTTCTTTCTTTCTTTCTTTCTTTCTTTCTTTCATTCTTTCTTTCTTCCTTCCTTCTTTCTTTCTTTCTTTCTTTTATTCCTTATTTCTTTCATTATTTTATTTTTTCTTCCTTTCTTCCTTCCTTTCTTCCTTCCTTCCTTTCTTTCTTTCTTTCTTTCTTTCTTTCCTTCTTTCATTATTTTATTCTTTCTTCCTTCCTTCCTTTCTTTCTTTCTTTCTTTCTTTAATTCCTTCTTTCTTTCATTCTTTTATTCTTCCTTCCTTCCTTCCTTTCTTCCTTCCTTCATTTCTTTCTTTCTTTCTTTTATTCCTTCTTTCTTTCATTCTTTTATTCTTCCTTCCTTCCTTCCTTCCTTCATTTCTTTCTTTCTTTCTTTCTTTCTTTCTTTCTTTCTTTCTTTCTTTCTTTCTTTCTTTCTTTCTTTCTTTCATCAATGGAGCTGTTTTCTGATAGATTCTCCAATAAAATGCATTTACTTAAATCAAGTAAAGTGTTTGTCTTAAATCAAGATTATCCATCTTCTACAAATAAGATCTCAGCTTGAAAAATGTTTGAAATGTAAAATAAACCTTGTTTCTTCTAGATTACAACTCAAAACAAGATCATTTCAAGATTGTTTGACTTAACAAGTTATTTAAGATGTCCTAAAACAAGTCCCTCTTTCTTGCTCAAATGTTACTTGTTAAGTAAATGTATCTTAAATCAAGTGGGAGAAGACATTTTGACTAAAAATGAGACAATTTCACTTGGTAAGATTTTGAGTTTTTGCAGTGATCTCAATTACTGCTGACAAGAGCTGTATCTGTCTTGAAAATATACCACCTACTTTAGAATAAAGATTCAAATAAGTGTTTTATTTTTATGTAAGATTACAACAAACACAAAACTCCTAAAAAAATTAAAAAAATTGTAAAAAAATAAAACCACAGGATTTAGGAAACTTTGCACAATTTGAAACAAGATTAAAAAACAAGATCTGCATCCACTAGTGTCAAACACTGTATATTTCATCCACTCTACTCTAAATGAGTCTGAGGAAGGAAAAGCAAAACATCACCCCAAAAGCATCAACCTTGGTTCTTAAATCTAATTCAGCAACTCAAACATTTCAAGCTCTTGAGACTTTTCCAGCAAAAGTTCACAAAAACTTTTTCAAACAACGTTGGTTTGAATCCAAAGACAGAATAAAATAAAACCAATGTGTTTCTACACTTCATTTAAACACAATATTCACAGTCTCAAACCTTCAGTCACATCTCTTTATCTTCCATGCAGTCATCCATCGTCTACACTCCTTATCCTGTACAGGGTCATGGAGGGGTGGAGCTTAAATGTGGTCATAATAAATGAAGGCATCATGCCAATTCAAGCTGTTTGGGGTCATACCTGCCAAAGCCTCAAAATATATGTCAAACACACATAATTGCATCAGTTTTTTTCTGACTTTAAAATACACCAGCATGAAGTCTGTCAGTCAGACTGAGCGTTGCAGATGTCTAACCTTATATAACCGAGACGCAGCAGGAGCACTGAGTGTAGATGAAGTCTGGAGAGACAAAAAACTTCTTCTCTACAACACATGAGTAAAAACCTTTCTCTTATATTTGTCCTCTCCTCTGCCCTAGTTTTGAGAACATTTTAACACCTTAGTCAACACACACTTCCTCCACTCTCTTGCTGCACTCACCGGTCGTCATCAAAACAGTGAGCAGCAGACACCACCCACTGTCTGGAGATCAGCGTGCCCCCGCAGATGTGGGTACCTCGCACCTGCAGGCTGACCTGCCACGGCCACTCCCCTTCTGAGGCGTTTGTACCCCCGACGTAACGGCTGGAGAACTCAGGCCGCAGTCTGACACACAGAGCAAAGCATGGATGGATGTACTGATAGCTTGATATAATACTTATAGTACATATAATACTAAACAAGCAAAGCTGTACTAGAGAAATGTGTCTTTCTTCTTTCATTGGGGGAAAAAGAAAAAACTAGCTCTACATTAATTAAGAGTATTTTTCAATTTTTCTATAAAAGTGTGTCAAAAATAAAAAAATTTAAAACAATAAGAATAAATGTAATAATAAAAATGGCGTGATTATCTTCCTACCACACTGTTTCTCATCTGATGCGTCGGGGCAGTCAGTGACAAAGTCGCACTCTGGGTTTGGTTTCTTCAGACATGTTCCATCGGCACACACATAGGTCATATCTGTGCACTGCACAGCTGGACACACACACACACACACACACACACACACACACACACACACACACACACACACACACACACACACATATTTGTAATACTTTTGATGTAAAAGTCTTTGCAAAGAAATTCTCAAACGTACAGCATGTGTTGTGAAGAACTCAGGATGTAGGGTAGAAGACATCTCAGGAGGTGTAACTATGACCTACAGGCAGTGGTGTACTGTAATAGAGTTAAAGTACTTGAGTACACTTTTTGAGTATCTGTACTTTACTTGAGTATTATTTTTTGGGGAACTTATTACTTTTACTCCACTACATTCAGAAGACAATTATTGTACTTTTTACTCCACTACATTTCTATCAATGCTCTAGTTACTCACTATTTTTGCTGTGGAGTCAGCTCATGAATATTTATCTCTTTTCTGAAATCTGATCCCTAAGACAGTAACATGTGTTTGTGTAGTTCTGTTTGTCTCAGTAGTTTAGTCATACCTGTATGTCGTGCGTCTCCACAGTTGAACGTGGAGCAAACACAGAGCAGATTTCACTCAGATCAGGCAGTTCATTTCGAGGTGGTAATGATGGCTATAATTCTCCACCTGAGCTCCCATGTCCATATCTTCAGCCCGTGTTAGAGGTTTTTGAAATGAAGAATGATACTTATTGTTTAGAATGTTCTCTCTGTTTACCACTCTGCCCAAACAAACAAACATTCACTGTCCAACCTGAGAAAGCGTGTTGAGCTATAACATTTGTTTCATTCCAGATGAACATTTCAAACTAAGTTGTCTGTGTTTGGAGTAACATAGGTGCTGTTTTTATTCCATGGTATGTATGTAATGTAATGTAACCGAATGTACTCCTATGTATTCTTAACTGCATTTATGTATAATGAAAATACAATGTTTTGAGATTTTTTAAGAAGTACCTTGAATACTTAAGTATTTTTAAAAGCAAGTACTTCAGTACTTTAACTCAAGTAATAATCTGACAGAGCAACTTTCACTTGTATTGGAGTAATATATGACCTGGTGTATCTTTACTTTGACTTAAGTAATGAAGCTGTGTACTTTGTCCACCACTGCCTCCAGGTAGATAAGGTATAAGGACGTACTGACTGTAAATAGCTGTGAGGTATTTTGTGTGTGTGTGATGAACATCTGATACGTTGAGTCTGTACATGTGGTTTGAATATGTTACCATCTGTACAGTTCATCTCGTCCGTTGCTTCAGGGCAGTCCGGGTGTTGGTCGCACACCTTGTAGTAATCCACACACTGGCTGTCCTCTGGACACTGGAACTGTGCCACACACACTGAAACACACACAAACACACTGTAATGGCAACTTTTTTAGCAAAAACCTTCTGGGCCACTTCTGCAGGTTGTGATATTTCTGGCTTGTGTGTTGCAAAACAGGTTTACTCAAAAAATGGAATGGATGCCATATAAAATGAACCCTCCTGTTATGTTCGTTTCTCTGGAACAGCAATAATGTTCCTGGGTCAATTTGTCCCAGGGCATATTCAATTATCCAAAAGTGTCAGAACCACCAAAAAATCCCAATACACATTTTTTAAATCTAATTTTTAACTCCATTACTAACCATTTAAATCAATATTTAGTCCATTGGTGTTCTTTAATTCTCACAGATCATAGTTCAATGTGGACAACTCACTTGTTTTTCATGAAAATTCATGTTAAAACATTTTTAATGTACATTGGAAGGTCCTAAATATAAATACAATAGTTTTACTTTTTGAATTTTTTTCTTTTTATGAAGTGATGTTAATAAATGAACACAAGACACCTCTTCTGTCACATGCTGCCCAGATTTTTAAGCTTCATTTAGCTGGTTTGGAAGGCACATATTGCATTAAATAGACTTTAAAAGGGTCAATTTGACCCACAACATGACAGGAGGGTTAAACAAACTGAGAATTTATTAAAAAATATCATTGTTGTTTTTTCTTATGTAAGTAATGTGAGGTTTGGGTGGGAGGGGCTTGGGGTTATGGTCATGAAAAGGCCAGTACAGTTGTTGTATTTAAGTACTGCCATTGGTGCAAACGCTCTTTGTATCTGGACAATATTTCTTACTGGCAATTCCCAAGGTGTTAAACGAAAGCAGGATGGAACTGGATTGCGTGATCCTCTGGAAATGTGTTCAAAATGGCTACCATGCTGATCAGTAGAAAAAACTCAAACTGGACTCACCAAAATAAAACCTGTGTTTCAAAATAAAGCCTGTGTTTCAAAATAAAAGCATTGAGAACAAAACGTTTTTACAACTGTGTTCTCCTCCTGCTCCTCGGTAACGGCCATGTTAAAAGCTGAACAGCTGGATTGCAAAGCAGACACATGTAGCTCTCCAACAACAGACAACACCACTGACCACTGTTCTCTTTGATGAAATTACCATGGCAACACAGAAACTGAATGTGATGAAAGATCACTGGCAATTTTTTTTTTGACTATGACATCACAAAGTAGTTTAGAGTGTTGAGTCAGGGTAGGCTGTAAACCACAAAAGCCAACAAGCAGCTCACAGATCCAGACCTGAGACACAACCGTGTGGAAAAAGACTTTGCGAATCGCTTTTAATTCTTTTAAACCTAACAATGTCATCAGCATTAGCAACGACTTTTTCAAAAATGTGGACTAAACTAACAGCACCAAAGCTCAAGAGCTGTTTAAAGAGCCCATGGAAAGATTCTGAGGGAATCCCAAAGAAGAAAGTGAAATTTAATTCGATGGTCGAAATATGTTACTTTACAAGAAAGGAGAAGGAGTCCGTACCAGAAGTTGGGGGCTCTAATCAGCTCCAGTACCCGACTACAACTGAGCGAAACCTCCTCCCATCTGCCCGAGTTATGATGAAAGAGGAGGAATATGATAAACAGCGCAAGGTGAAGAAGCAGCCTGTTGAGACTAATAGAAGGAAGAGGCCGCTCTGGGAGCAGAGATGGAGAAAACAGACTAAAGATTACATCAGGATATCTGAGGCAGAGCTCGAAGAACTGAATAACACCCCGATACATTCAGTTCCACTTTCATTGAGACATTTAAAAAAAGATGACATAATAATTCAAGATCTAAAGAACCAGCTGAATGAAGCAGGTAACCACCACCTGCGTCATGCCTCCATATCCCTGGACCTTGTGGACACCTTGTCGGAAGATGAGGATGAGTTGAAGACATTAGAGGCTCAGTTGGAGGAAAGTGCCTCCAAACTTAGAGCTCAGGAGGACAATAGTCAGGCGCTGCAGAAGGAGGTGGAGGACCTCAGAGAACAGCTTCAAAGGAGGGAACCAATCAGTCCCACTACAGAGACAGTCAAACCAAGACATGAGATAGTTGAGGAAGACCCTGAGACGATCCAAGAAGAACATCCAGTGGACAAGGAGGAAAAACAGACAAAGCTCAAGAGCTATGTAAAGCACCCATTGAAAGATTCTGGGGAAATCCTAAAGAACGGAGGGCAATTTAATTCTGTGGTCAGTGTATGTTCCTTTACTAGTAAGGAGGAGTACGTGACTGCAACTGAGGGAAACCTCCTCCCATCTGCCCGAGTTATGATGGAAGAGGATGAATACCATAAACAGCGCAAGGTGAAGAAGCAGCGCAAGGTGAAGAAGCTGCGCAAGGTTAAGACTAATAGAAGGGAGAGCCAACCCTGGGAGCAGAAATGGCGAAAACAGACTGAAGAATACATCAGGAGATATGATGCTGAACTCGATGTACTGAATAGGATCCTGATATTTTCGGCTAGAGATACAAAAGGACGTGGCTTAAAGATTAAAAATCTAAAGAAGAAGATGTATGATGGAATGTACCTGCACCTGGTTCATTGCTCCAGATCCTTGAATCTCGTGGACACCATCAAAGTCCAACATGAGCAGAAGTGGAAGACATTAGAGGCTCAGTTGGAGGAAAGTGCCTCCAAACTTAGAGCTCAGGAGGACATTAGTCAGGCGCTGCAGAAGGAGGTGGAGGACCTCAGAGAACAGCTTCAAACGAGGGAACCAATCAGTCCCACTACAGAGACAGTCAAACCAAGACATGAGATGGTTGAAGAAGACCCTGAGACGATCCAAGAAGAACATCCAGTGGACAAGGAGGAAAAACAGACAGTCCAGGAAGAACAACAGACTGTCCAGGAGGAACCTCAGATGGTCCAGGAAGAACAACAGACTGTCCAGGAGGAACCTCAGATGGTCCAGGAAGAACAACTTGAGCATAAGTTGAAGACATTAGAGGCTCAGTTGGAGGAAAGGGCCTCCAAACTTAGAGCTCTGAAGGACATTAGTCAGGCGCTGCAGAATGAGGTGAAGGAGGTCAGAGAACAGCTTCGAAGGAGGGAACCAATCAGTCCCACTACAGAGACAGTCAAACCAAGACATGAGATGGTTGAAGAAGACCCTGAGACAATCCAGGAAGAACATCCAGTGGACAAGGAGGAAAAACAGACAGTCCAGGAAAAACCTCAGACGGTCCATGACGTACATTCCATGATCGAGGAGGAACAACAGACTGTCCAGGAAGAACAGGCTGTCCAGGAAGACCCTGAGACGATCCAAGAAGAACATCCAGTGGACAAGGAGGAACACGAGGAGAATATCTCTCTCTGGAGGAGGTTCAAAAAATTTCTCACTCCAAAACACAAACGTTTATATAAGTCCAAACGCATGAAGAAAGAGAAGGAAGAGGCCAGTGTTTCCATGTGAAGAATCTTGTAGTTTCTGACTGCCAGGACTTCACTTGTTGACACGTCTGGGTTTTCCCCGGGTACTCCGGTTAGCCCACACAGTAAAAGTTTGATTTTTTTTTGTATCTTTACCGATTGAAAAAAATAAAATGATTGGAAAAAAAAAAAGTTTATATTTACGTCTGTATGTATATAACAATATAATTTACTGTTACTCATCAGGTTACTGAATTGTGTCAGGTAATTCTCTAACAAACTATTTGTTTATCATTTATTTCATTTATATCCAATATCTGGTTTTGGCTCCTAAATGCTAACTTTGGCTTTCAGTTATAATAATGATAATAATAATAATGATAATAACAATAATAATTATTATTATAATAACTGTATTTATATAGCACCTTTAAAAACAAGTGTTTACAAAGTGTTTTGACAAGGAGGAGAAATATTAGCAACGCAAAACAGAATAGAAAGTGAGGTTAAAAAGAATAAAGTGGTGGGACAAAAGACCAATACATCATTTTTTTTTTTTTTTAATATTTTATTTGTAACTTTTGTAATGTAACAACAAGACAAAACAAATGCAATCAAACAGGGGCTCAGACATGTGAAATGAAATAAAATAAAATTGATAATATGAAAAATAAAAAACAGAAAAATTAATTAATAGAAAACACGTGAAGAAAATGTTAGTTGAGAAATGATTTTAAATAACAAAATAAATAAAGATAAGTAATAAAATAAATAGAAATACATATATACACATAAACACACATATGCACACACATGCATACGTATGCATACACATTAGGGGTGGTTAATCGGTCCGATTTCGATTTGCAAAGAGGGTGAAAGCTCTTCAGGAACACAACGATCCTAGACTTTGAGGACCAGGTTTAACAACAGGATGGTTGGATGTTCGTTTTTTTCCTCAGCTGTAAATAACCAGTTAACAATATACATGTTCCAATTTTCATCACTTATACATGTTTCTTTCCCCTCTTCAATTATACTCAAAAAATGGGTTTCAGCTACTTCAAAACTTTTATGTAATCAGTTAAGACAAACATTCTGAGTTATTTCAACTTGATCTGGTTTACAGTGTGGTTAGATGGTTTGGTTTGTCTCTGGAGTTTCCCTGTGGGGCTTTTAAAAGAAAAAAAACAAAAACAAGTCAAATCTTATAGAAACCATCAGGCAGTGCTTTAAGATTTGTCTTACTGACATTTAGCACATATATGAAGGTAGAGCCATCTCTGCGACAAGTCATAGTTCAGGACCCCCAGCATCCTTTACATGAGGAGTTTTAGCTGCTTCCATCAGGGAGAAGGTTCGGTCTTCAGGTGCAGCATGAACAGATACAGAGTTGGCTACAATTGCCCCACTGGGACATTACAGTTATACTCCACTTTACAGAGGGCATGGTGGGTAATTTACAGAAGTTACAGTTGAAACCAGAAGTTTACATACACTCTATAAAAAGACACATCATCTTTTTTTCTCACTGTCTGACATCAAATCAGACTTAATGTTTCTTGTTTTAGGTCAGTGTTGGAGGACCTCTCTGAATGCCTGGTCCTCGCGTGTTCGTTTGATGAAGAAAATAGGAGGAGGTATTGAAGTTTCAAAAATCAGCTTTATTCTAAACACCAGTAGAAATTGCAAAGTGTACAGAGCTCTGGGTCTGACTATCGTGTCCCTGATCAACAACAGTGCTGTTCAGTTCGCGAAGTCTGAACTGACTACTTTTTCCTTGACCCAGTATTTATTAACACATAGGATGAATTTGAATTGTGCATAATTTGAGGGCGTTGCCTCCCCCTCATTGGCCCGAGGCGCGTCCACGTCCTCCTCGTTCTGACTCCCATCATACTCCTCAAGGCCTGAGAAGTTGTCCTGAAACGTGAAAGTTAGCGCACACACATTCCTGTCTACCCTCAAGGATAACGTTCTCTCATCATTCACCAATGCACATCAGCTACGTGTGGTCTGCCACCTGCCCCCCTTAATTCCTGGGATACTGAACCTATGTCTGCTGATGCATGGAATTCTCCCAAGGCCCTGGCTCCTGTTTTTGGCTACATTACGTCTTACTTTTGATATGTCGTTGTGACTATGACCTTCAGGTCCTTCTTGTTGTTATGGTTTTCCGCTATCCAGACATGCAGTCATGGCGTTCTTTGGTTCTCAGTACTTTTCCACTCTCTCAGATGTTCAGGGTGACAGAGGCCTCAATACTGTACAGGTCTCAGTTCTCCGTGGTGCCAAGCTGCATGGTTTCAGTACACGCTATATTTGTATCTAAACACTCGTGATGATTAGTATATTTGGCTTTATGAGTAAAATTAATATGATATAATATGATTAAGTAAATGAATGTGATTGAGTAAAATAGTGACAATTGTGAGTATATAAGAGTGAGGTGTGGAGTCCCATATCCACAAGTCCCCCTCTTGGTCTCAGCTCCCTGAGACCAACAAACCAGGACTTCACACGGAATCCCCATGCGGAGCCACTGCCAGGGTGTAGGCACCTCTGCGACAATGCCCAAGTTCTGGTAGCGCAACCATCTGGTAGCGAGCGTGGGGTCCCTGCTTCTCAAATGCGGCCACGATGGCATGGTTGGCGAGAGACCTAATACAGGGAATACAACAGCAACCAACCAACACCACCACACACAACATAACAGCCAGGGAAACACCCATCGAGACGAGCACACCTTTCCACTTACCCAACCACCTAGGTGTCTTTTCTGGAATCTCTCGTGGTCACTTGGTGAGGTTCCACGGACTTGTCGTCACTGCAAGATATTTCAGGGGAGGGAATACAACAACAACAACACGACATAACAATCATAATAGTGAGAATTAATGAATATTAAGCCAAAATAGCGCCATCTAGTGGAGTCCGTTACCTTCCATGTAGCTGAGCAGAACTTCTCTCAACGTAAGTTGTTTTATGCCTTCACACCTAATGACTCTACACTCTTAGCGTTAGCGAAGCTAAATAATAAAATGTCTCCTTTTTCTACCACCCAGGAACAGTTTATGCTTGTTCTTTCAGATCCCTGCGAATGTCTGCTCGGGTTCTCGCAGGAGGGTCTGCTGCAGCACACAATGACCAATGAAACCAGGTGTTTCCTTTCCCCTTAAGTCGAACTGCGTGAGTTGTCCTCTCCGTCACCTGAAAGGGCCCTGTCCATCTAGGTTCCGTCCACTTCTGTTTGATGACCTTCAGGAGCACCCACTCAGCGTCGGTCGGGGGAAGCGGCTTCTCCTCACCCCCTCTGATCTCTGCGATCTGGGCGGAAAATGCTGAAACAAGGGCCGTGAGCTGATCATAATATGGCTTATAGGCCAAGAAAGGAGTTTCCTGTGCTATAACAACACCAGCTCCTGGTCCAGGAAACTGCTGTCCACATATAAGTTCATATTGTGTGAATCCTGTCCGCAAACTAACTGAGCTCCTTACTGACATCAAAGCCAGTGGGAGAGCATCCACCCAGCTAAGTTTGTTTTGTGCACACACTTTGCTGATTTTACCTTTTAGGGTCTGATTCATTCTCTCTACCTTTCCCTGAGACTGTGGGTGATACACAGTTCCAAAGGCATGTTTTAGACCCAGCTGGGCTTCTACTGCTTGTAGATGTTTATTTTTAAAATGTGTGCCATTATCAGATCGAATCTTTTTAGGGAAACCATTTGTGGGAATGTAGTGGTTAATCAAAAACTTCACTACTGTTTGTGCATCCTCTTTTTTAGCGGGTACAGCCTCAGGCCAGCCAGTGTATGCATCCACCGCCACCAGGAGGTATCTGTACCCTTTCACCCGATCAATCATGTCTGTTCTCTGTTGCGTCTAATGTTACACTCACATATGACAACACCTGTCTCTCTCCCCCCCCTTTTTTGAAAAAGCACCGCATTAACTGAGTGTGGTTTTTCAGAAACATCCAAAAAGAAGGGTAAGGTGTAATCAGGAACTGCCAAGGCGGCTGTGTGCGAGAGAACCTGCTTTAGTGTGATGAAACTTTGTTCAGCGACCACGTCCCAAATTAATGATGCAGCGAGATTACGCATACCTTGCTCATTAACCATAGCACGCAAAGGGGCTGTAAGCTCCGCATACTCCGGCACAAAATGACGACTGTAGCCTGTAAGGCCCAGAAATGAAAGCATTTGCTTCACGGTTTGTGGCTTAGGATGATGCAAGATAGCATCCTTGTGGGCAGGAGACACCCCTGTTCCTTTGTGAGAGACTACCCTGCCCAGGAAAGACACAACTTGTCTGCAGCATTGTAGCTTTTTCTGTGAAACTTTGAAACCGACTTCTAGCAATCTGCGCAATACTACATCCGTAGCAGCGAGGCAATCTGGTGCTGTGGGGGACGCAATTAACAAATCATCAACATACTGCACCAACACCGAGCCCGGTGGTAGGGGAAGATCGGTCAGCAAGTTTCTGAGTACATTATTAAAGATGCCGGGTGACAACACAAACCCCTGCGGCATCCTCGTGTATGTCAGCTGACGACCCGCATACGTGAAGGAAAAAATGTCACGCAGCGAGGGATCGAGCGGAAGACAGAAAAATGCATTAGCCAGATCTATACAACTGAACCATTTGTGCTCAGGGGCGACAGCAGACAGTGCTGTATATGGATTGGGTACTGACAGTGTAGGGGTCGCTACAATGCGGTTAATTGCCCTCAAATCATGTGCCATGCGATATTTTCCTGAATCTTGTTTTTGGACAGGCAGGATAGGCGTATTCCAATTGCTCTGGTTTCAATCAGGACACCAGCAACTAATAAGCCATTAATGGTGTCTGCAATGCCTTCCTCTGCCACAGCTTTGTGTGGATACTGCCTCTGCCAGATTGGTCTAGAATCAGGAGTAGAAATTAGATCAAACGTTATGGGAGCGACAGTGGAACAAAACCTACATCTGTCGGGCCCGAAGACCAGAGAGAGGTAGGAATGGCGTTTAGCATACCGGCAGCATCTGGATAATCAGTTTTTTCTCTGCCATGAAATCTCTCAATTTGTTGGTGTTCCAAAAGGACGGTGTCCTCTGTCGTCTGTGAGATTCTGTATGCTTTTTCTGATGGAGAATAAGACACGTGTAGGAGTTGAGTGGGTTCCCAGTCCGAAGCTTTTAACAGCCTTTTGGTCATGGGACCCAGTTCTTTGGCCTGATGCTCAGTATGTACAGCGAGAGTGATGTGTGGCGAGGAGACTTCAGTCATTTCATAATATTGTGACAATTCAGGACTCAAATTTACTGCTACAACTATTCCCTCTGCACCCGCATACAAGCACGCTGAGTGTACCGGCTCTACCCTGCCCTCCATTACCTCAAAAGCCTCACGATACACCAAGTCCTCGTCACGGTCATAAAACAGAGTCACGTGGAGCGGGTCAGGTGGAGGAGCATAGGGATGCAACATGTGGAGCCAGGGCTTCCAAGCAGTGTACAAAGACGAAACTCCGCCCCCTTTCGTTGTCTCAGGTTGCACCAGCCCCCAATAGATGTCAGCCCACTGAGGCTCTGCACCAGGTGAATTGTCCTGACCCAGAAACATCTGGGACTGCGAGGAAATTCTGCTAACAGAGCAGTTGAAAGATTGTCCATTTGGAAAAGTCACAACCATACCGTCTGGGCTGCACAAAATAGATGCTCCACTTTTGACCACTTGGGGCATGGGCGGCTGATACTGTTGTTCTTGTGAGGGTCTCTGTCCAGGCGCATACACCTGCTGTGTGTGCCACGGTGTCATAGGGCAGAATCTGGAGATATGTCCGATCATGCCACAGGTAAAGCAACGCATTGGCTGACCCCCAGGTGCACCCCGTCCGCGTCCCCCTTGCCCGTAACCACCCCTCGCGAACCCCATCGGCCGCTGAGGCTGTCTGTACATGGGCTGCATAGGCGGATACGCCGGCGCAGGTGCAGGAGGAGCAACCAGCTGCTGACGAGCATGTTGACCCTGTGTGGGCACAGGAGCCACTGGTTGCTGCATCATATGAGTGGTTGGTTATTGGCCTTTTTTATCATCCTGTAATTTACGCCTCTCGCTGTCCAGTTGCATCTTAAGCAATTGTGCTGTGTTGTTTGACACCTCAGCATCATGGACTTTTTGTTTTTCTTCCACTCGCCGCACATAGTGAGCTAAATGCTTCTCCCACTTGTCTCCATCACATCCTAGTTAATCAGGGTTAGCTTGCATTTGTGCCTGCACTGACCTTGGCATTCCTTCTAAAATAGCTCTCCGGAACATAGCTGTCTGCAGCCTGTCCGAGCTGGGATGAGTTCCAGCTACACTGATCCAAGTGTCTTTACACCGAATGAAAAATTCAGGCATGCTCTCTTTATCTCTTCTGTTTAAGGTTAAAGAGTGTAATGCTCCCTCGGGCACTGGATATATGATACGCATGGCAGTGCCTATGGCTGTAGCATAGGTCGTGAATAATGCATCATCTGGCACTATTGCTGTTTGAGCTTGAGCTTCAATTTTTTGTTGCTCATGCAGGGGAAGCTGTCGGCCAATTAATGCTCTCCAGTCCCCCATCGCTATTGTCCAGCCGTTTGTCAGCTGACAGAATTTAGTCATCCACCCCTGTCCCCCTTCAGTGGGTGTAGGCATTTTTTGCAGAAATGCAATTCATGTCCGTGAAGGAAAAAGGTTTATAGGCGGAGCTGCCATTGTTCGCAGTTAATATGGGGAGAGCGAGACCTGGAGCTAAACAGGGTTTAGATTTCCGAGTGTGACTCGCCACCGGTGACAGTGGGGTCGGGCGTCTCTCTGTTTCATTGTCATGTTGTGCAGGAGCATTGCAAGGTGTGCATTCACTTAGTCCCCTGTTTGGTCGTCGCGGCGGGTCAGTTGGATTGTACATAACCAATCGGCCCACAAACTCAGCATCGTATGTTTGTTCGTCATCGTCGATGTAGCAACCATCTAACTCATAGTCCTGATCTTCGCTCTCTGTATTCTGATCTTCCTCCCTGTCACGGGGAAGTGCTCTCAGATTCCTGCATGTACCAGCTTGAACTCCTGTCTCCCTAAAAGCTCTATCTATGAATGGATTGCTAGTGGAGGGCGCGGGGGCAACACCATCCCCTGTGACTTGAGGTGAACCAGGCACGCGTGGCGTGGACTGGTATGCTGGCTTTATGGGAGGAATGTCCTCCCCTTTTGGCTTTGTGTGGGACCGCTATCCCTCAGCTCATCCTGCACTTGTTCTATCTGCTGTATTTGTTCTGACAGCTCTGCTTGACGCTCCTGTATGGCCAGTGTAGTTTCCCGTATACATTCCTGCTGCAGATTCCATAAAGTCTGCAGTTCTTGGAGGCGTCCCCCTGCCTCTATGTCCTGCTCTAAATCTATGATCCCCCCCTTTATTCTCATCGCAGGAGCCTGCATGATTCTCTGTGTGCTCTCTGTGTAACGCGGGGGAGAGGCAGGAGTCCTCCTATGATCTGGCTCAGTCTGTCGTAACGTTAGGTCAGGGTAGAGCGGTGGGGGCTGTGCTCCTGCAGGGGGAGCACCCGGCACCGCCCCCGCCGAGCGCGGCGCGGGCTGCGGCCCCACGTGAGGAGCACCTCCCACCGCCCCTGTTTTTGTCTCCGTCTGTGTCAGAGTCTGTGTGGGGGTGTGACTGTTTACTACCGCCGCACAAGTCAGTGTCATCATGTGTACTGCCGCTTTTCTCTCCTCTTGGGCCGCTAATTCTGCCTTCCACTTTCTCCTAATCTTCCATCCCCCTTTATCCTCTTCGGCCTGGGTTTTCTGGAGCTGTCCTACCAGTACTCTCTCAGCCTTGGCGAGGTGTGGTAAAAGCTCAACCGGTTCCTCATCATTTGGGACATGACCCTGCTCCTGGAGCCATAGCCATGTGTCATCATAACCCTTCAGCTGCTTCTCTCTGCCTTTTTTGGGAAGCCCATTAGCCAATTGGAGTCTAATTAACTTCCACTGTTCTCCGACTGAGCTTGCTCCACACCCCCCGTATTCTTCACACTCCCTATCAAATTTTCCCTCCATCTCTCTCACGCCCTACAAATATATATTCTATTACTTATATAGTTTATAATTAGGGTACGGTTTACACGCAGCAAATGTACTACCGCACTATATATTTTATAATTCAGCGCACGTTTATACACTGTAAATGTACTACAACTATATATATTATATAATTCAACTCACGTTCATACACTGTAAATGTACTACAACACTCTATACTGTTATGGTTACAAACACATACAGGTCTCGTGTGAATAGCTCATTGACCAGCACCTGCGCTTCAGTGAAACAAACTTCTAGGCTGAACTGGTTCAGTCCGGTTTCACTCTGGGGGTCAATTCCCAAGCGACAGATGCCTTTTAGACAACACGGTTCCTGTATCCAAACCACCCTTTCACCCACAGAAACCAGGATCAGCAGTGAAGAGACTCACTTCAAATGTGCTTGATCCTTCGAAGCCTCCCACGTTACAACAACCCCTTAATTAGTACTTTTAGCAGGGTAAGAATATACCAATTCTCAATGCTATTGGCCGGTCACACTTACACAGTAATTAAACTAGCCTCGTACTTGCTGTATCAATCGGCGCTGACTTCTCGCTAACACAGCATGTTTCGTGCAGGAGTGGCACCTGCCCCAGGGATTTCAACCTTTGGGACACCCCGGATACCAATATTTCCCTCTCGGTGGTTCCCACTTCCGGTATCAAGGAACCGGCGGCCCTTGGTGCTTCTTTAATCCACACCTTTGTTTTACTCTGCTCTACTTTTTTATTTTTAACTTTTTCTTTTCAACAGAGTCGGGACGGCTTCTAAACCGTTGGTTTAACGTGCTAGGACTCTCAACCTAACCCAGGTTCCCACCTTTCGGGCGTAGCAGCTGTAGCGCCTTCAACAGCAGGCCCCCCTTTTGCTCTCCTCCTTAAGGGAGTTAGCCTATGTTGCAGCTTATACTGGTTTTCTTTTTCAATTAAACTAGGACGAGTGGGTTTGAGTGACTGCAAAAGTAAATTTAGAGTGGCCAAAATGCAGGACTTTGTTATAACAGGTGTCTGCTTACCTCTTTTTTTTTTGTGGTAGCTACCCTGGTTTTGCCGTCACTCGTCTCTCTCGCCCGTTGTGTGGTAAATTTCAGTCTGCACTTCTCACTCCTCCTTCTCCATCACGTCGGGGTCACCAATTGTTGGAGGACCTCTCTGAATGCCTGGTCCTCGCGTGTTCGTTTGATGAAGAAAATAGGAGGAGGTATTGAAGTTTCAAAATCAGCTTTATTCTAAACACCAGTAGAAATTGCAAAGTGTACAGAGCTCTGGGTCTGACTATCGTGTCCCTGATCAACAACAGTGCTGTTCAGTTCGCGAAGTCTGAACTGACTACTTTTTCCTTGACCCAGTATTTATTAACACATAGGATGAATTTGAATTGTGCATAATTTGAGGGCGTTGCCTCCCCCTCATTGGCCCGAGGCGCGTCCACGTCCTCCTCGTTCTGACTCCCATCATACTCCTCAAGGCCTGAGAAGTGTCCTGAAACGT
>NW_023260239.1:11145-25893 GCF_009762535.1 Notolabrus celidotus | reverse complement strand
CTCTGACCTGTGACCTTACTTCTGTTTTGTTTAGGCTCATACAGGACGTGTTCTGTGCTTCATCAGAGCCCCGAGCGACTCCAACGGCAAACCCATCGAACAGCTGTACAGAGGTTAGCAACACTAAAGCTACAAAGCATGCTAACTGCTAAAGCTACAGTAACACAGCATGCTAACTGTTAAAGCTACAGCTACACAGCATGCTAATTGTTGAAGCTACAGCTACACAGCATGCTAACTGTTAAAGCTAAAGCTACACAGTATGCTAACTGTTAAAGCTACAGTAACACAGCATGCTAACTGTTAAAGCTAAAGCTACACAGCATGCTAACTGTTAAGGCTACAGCTACACAGCATGCTAACTGTTAAAGCTACACAGCATGCTAACGTCAGTTTACCAGAGCTGCTGTGATGTCATGAAACATGTCTCCTCACACCAGATGACAAATATAAAGACATCCTGCTGGACTTAGAGCGCTCCACCAATCAGAGCAAAGAGATCCAGGAGTGGTGGATTGTGGACCAACCATCTGAGAGTCTGGTACCAGTTGGGGGAGGAGTCTCCCTGATTGACAAGAGGGAGGCGGGGCTTCAGTTGTTTGTGTTCAGTGATAAAGTCAGTCCTCCGAGTCTGGGCTTCCTGGCTGGATACGGGTATGTGATACCTTCAAGGACCGCAGTAAATCTGAGCACCAATACTTCAACAGCACATTAAATACTATAGGATGCTAAAACTCACTCCTCTGCTCTGTAGATCACTCTCTGTGGATCACTCTCTGTGGATCACTCTCTGTAGATCACTCTCTATAGATCACTCTCTGTAGATCACTCTCTGTAAACCACTCTCTGTGGATCACTCTCTGTGGATCACTCTCTGTGGATCACTCTCTGTAGATCACTCTCTGTGGATCACTCTCTATAGATCACTCTCTATAGATCACTCTCTGTAGATCACTCTCTGTGGATCACTCTATAGATCACTCTCTATAGATCACTCTCTGTGGATCACTCTCTATAGATCACTCTATAGATCACTCTCTATAGATCACTCTCTGTGGATCACTCTCTATAGATCACTCTCTATAGATCACTCTCTGTGGATCACTCTCTATAGATCACTCTCTGTGGATCACTCTCTATAGATCACTCTCTATAGATCACTCTCTATAGATCACTCTCTGTAGATCACTCTCTATAGATCACTCTCTATAGATCACTCTATAGATCACTCTATAGATCACTCTCTATAGATCACTCTCTGTAGATCACTCTCTATAGATCACTCTCTATAGATCACTCTCTGTAGTTCACTCTATAGATCACTCTCTATAGTTCACTCTCTATAGATCACTCTCTATAGATCACTCTCTATAGTTCACTCTCTATAGATCACTCTCTGTAGATCACTCTATAGATCACTCTCTATAGTTCACTCTCTATAGATCACTCTCTATAGATCACTCTCTATAGATCACTCTCTATAGATCACTCTATAGATCACTCTCTGTAGATCACTCTCTATAGATCACTCTCTATAGATCACTCTCTATAGATCACTCTCTATAGATCACTCTCTGTAGATCACTCTATAGATCTCTCTCTGTAGATCACTCTCTATAGATCACTCTCTGTAGATCACTCTCTATAGATCACTCTCTGTAGATCACTCTATAGATCACTCTCTGTGGATCACTCTCTATAGATCACTCTCTTTGGATCACTCTCTGTAGATCACTCTCTGTAGATCACTCTCTGTAGATCACTCTCTGTAGATCACTCTCTGTAGATCACTCTCTGTAGATCACTCTCTATAGATCACTCTCTATAGATCACTCTCTGTAGATCACTCTCTGTAGATCACTCTCTGTAGATCACTCTCTGTAGATCACTCTCTGTAGATCACTCTCTGTAGATCACTCAATAGATCACTCTCTGTAGATCACTCTCTATAGATCACTCTCTATAGATCACTCTCTATAGATCACTCTATAGATCACTCTCTGTAGATCACTCTCTATAGATCACTCTCTGTAAATCACTCTCTGTAAATCACTCTCTATAGATCATTCTCTATAGATCACTCTCTGTAGATCACTCTCTGTAGATCACTCTATAGATCACTCTCTGTAAATCACTCTCTATAGATCACTCTCTTTAGATCATTCTCTATAGATCACTCTCTGTAGATCACTCTATAGATCACTCTCTGTAGATCACTCTCTATAGATCACTCTCTATAGATCACTCTCTGTAAATCACTCTCTGTAGATCACTCTCTGTAGATCACTCTCTGTAGATCACTCTCTGTAGATCACTCTCTGTAGATCACTCTATAGATCACTCTCTGTAGATCACTCTCTATAGATCACTCTCTATAGATCACTCTCTGTAAATCACTCTCTGTAGATCACTCTCTGTAGATCACTCTCTATAGATCACTCTCTATAGATCACTCTCTGTAGATCACTCTCTATAGATCACTCTCTGTGGATCACTCTCTATAGATCACTCTCTGTGGATCACTCTCCATAGATCACTCTCTATAGATCACTCTCTGTGGATCACTCTCTATAGATCACTCTCTATAGATCACTCTCTATAGATCACTCTCTGTAGATCATTCTCTATAGATCACTCTCTATAGATCACTCTCTGTAGATCATTCTCTATAGATCACTCTCTGTAGATCACTCTCTATAGATCACTCTCTGTGGATCACTCTCTGTAGATCACTCTATAGATCACTCTCTATAGATCACTCTCTGTGGATCACTCTCTATAGATCACTCTCTATAGATCACTCTCTATAGATCACTCTATAGATCACTCTATAGATCACTCTCTATAGATCATTCTCTGTGGATCACTCTCTATAGATCACTCTCTGTAGATCACTCTCTATAGATCACTCTCTGTGGATCACTCTCTATAGATCACTCTCTGTAGATCACTCTCTATAGATCACTCTCTATAGATCACTCTCTGTAGATCACTCTCTATAGATCACTCTATAGATCACTCTCTGTAGATCACTCTCTATAGATCACTCTCTATAGATCACTCTATAGATCACTCTCTATAGATCACTCTCTGTGGATCACTCTCTATAGATCACTCTCTAGATCACTCTCTGTAGATCACTCTCTATAGATCACTCTCTATAGATCACTCTCTGTAGATCACTCTCTATAGAACACTCTATAGATCACTCTCTGTGGATCACTCTCTAAAGATCACTCTGTGGATCACTCTCTATAGATCACTCTCTGTGGATCACTCTCTATAGATCACTCTCTATAGATCACTCTCTATAGATCACTCTCTGTGGATCACTCTCTATAGATCACTCTCTGTGGATCACTCTCTATAGATCACTCTCTATAGATCACTCTCTATAGATCACTCTCTGTGGATCACTCTCTATAGATCACTCTCTATAGATCACTCTATAGATCACTCTCTATAGATCACTCTCTGTAGATCACTCTCTATAGATCACTCTCTATAGATCACTCTCTATAGATCACTCTCTGTAGATCACTCTCTGTGGATCACTCTCTATAGATCACTCTCTATAGATCACTCTCTATAGATCACTCTCTATAGATCACTCTCTGTAGATCACTCTCTATAGATCACTCTATAGATCACTCTCTGTAGATCACTCTCTATAGATCACTCTCTGTGGATCACTCTCTATAGATCACTCTCTAGATCACTCTCTGTAGATCACTCTCTATAGATCACTCTCTATAGATCACTCTCTGTAGATCACTCTCTATAGATCACTCTATAGATCACTCTCTGTAGATCACTCTCTATAGATCACTCTGTGGATCACTCTCTATAGATTACTCTCTGTAGATCACTCTGTAGATCACTCTCTATAGATCACTCTCTGTGGATCACTCTCTATAGATCACTCTCTATAGATCACTCTCTATAGATTACTCTCTGTAGATCACTCTGTAGATCACTCTCTATAGATCACTCTCTGTGGATCACTCTCTAAAGATCACTCTGTGGATCACTCTCTATAGATCACTCTCTGTGGATCACTCTCTATAGATCACTCTCTATAGATCACTCTCTATAGATCACTCTCTGTGGATCACTCTCTATAGATCACTCTCTATAGATCACTCTCTATAGATCACTCTCTGTGGATCACTCTCTATAGATCACTCTCTATAGATCACTCTCTATAGATCACTCTCTGTGGATCACTCTCTATAGATCACTCTCTATAGATCACTCTCTATAGATCACTCTCTGTGGATCACTCTCTATAGATCACTCTCTATAGATCACTCTCTGTGGATCACTCTCTATAGATCACTCTCTATAGATCACTCTCTGTAGATCATTCTCTGTGGATCACTCTCTATAGATCACTCTCTATAGATCACTCTCTGTGGATCACTCTCTATAGATCACTCTCTATAGATCACTCTCTATAGATCACTCTCTGTGGATCACTCTCTATAGATCACTCTCTATAGATCACTCTCTATAGATCACTCTCTATAGATCACTCTCTGCCACTCATTTGTTGTGACAGCAGTGACTCCGCCCCTCATGACATCACATGTTGGCAGTCATGAAAAGTCATGCTTTGGCGTTAGTGCTCTTCTTCTCCTTCTTCACCATCTTCTTCCTCTCCTCCTCCTCTTCCTCCTCCTGGCGTCCCGCCCCGCAGCATCATGGGATTGTACGCCTCGGTGGTGTTGGTGATCGGGAAGTTTGTCAGAGAGTTCTTCAGCGGGATCAGCCACTCCATCATGTTCGAGGAGCTGCCCTGTGTGGACCGCATCCTCAAACTCTGCACCGATATCTTCCTGGTACGAACTTTAGTAACCCTGAGTTGTTACTACCTGTCATGCTGTGATCTGATTGGCTCTTCTCTGTGTAGGTGAGAGAGACAGGTGAGCTGGAGCTGGAGGAGGAGCTTTATGCCAAACTGATCTTCCTGTATCGATCCCCTGAGACCCTGATCAAGTGGACTCGCCGATGACCTCATCAGTCACCTGTCGGGCGTCATGGAGTTAAAAAGAATCATCGATGGAGAAGCATGTTCAGACTCTTATTTTGAAAGTTTCAAGTTAACGGCAAAGGAACGGCCAGGAGGCGGAGCTAACCTCAGTGTGGTCTGTTACTGAAACTGGTTTGTGTTTGGTTGTGGATTATGGATTACGGATTATCAACACCTTCAGGGAAACGTATCCTGGAAAACCTGGAAGTCTTCATTACTCTGCTGCTTGTCAAGTTCTGGAGAACCTGGAAGGTTCCTGGATGGTTCCTGGATGGTTCCTGGATGGTTCCTGGACGTTTGCTCGAAGCCGACCCTGCACACCTGTGTTTACCTTTTTTATTTATTGATGTTTACAAACGAGGCTCAGCAAGCTTCATGAAGGTTCAAGCAGAAAATAGCTCCATCCTAGCTCTACGTTAGCTTCTGGTTAGCTAAAGTAACTCTACGTTAGCTGTAGTTAGCTCTTTATTAGCTGTAGTTAGCTCCTCTTTATTAGCTGTAGTTAGCTCTTCATTAGCTGTAGTTAGCTCCTCTTTATTAGCTGTAGTTAGCTCTTTATTAGCTGTAGTTAGCTCCTCTTTTTTAGCTGTAGTTAGCTCTTTATTACCTTTAGTTAACTCTGTATTAGCTGTAGTTAGCTCCTCTTTATTAGCTGTAGTTAGCTCTGTATTAGATGTAGTTAGCTCCTCTTTGTTAGCTGTAGTTAGCTCTGTATTAGCTGTAGTTAGCTTTGTATTAGCTGTAGTTAGCTCCTCTGTATTAGCTGTAGTTAGCTCTGTATTAGCTGTAGTTAGCTCCTCTTTATTAGCTGTAGTTAGCTCCTCTGTATTAGCTGTAGTTAGCTCTGTAATAGCTGTAGTTAGCTCCTCTGTATTAGCTGTAGTTAGCTCTGTATTAGCTGTAGTTAGCTCCTCTGTATTAGCTGTAGTTAGCTCTGTATTAGCTGTAGTTAGCTCCTCTGTATTAGCTGTAGTTAGCTCCTCTGTATTAGCTGTAGTTAGCTCTGTATTAGCTGTAGTTAGCTCCTCTGTATTAGCTTTAGTTAGCTCTGTGTGCGCGAGCGTTTGAACCAGTGTTACTGTGAAACCTTAGAATACTAATTCATGTCAATAATCAAAATACTGAATTATGCTAGTTAGCATTGACTTAGCTCTCAGGCAATGACACAGGTGAGATGTGTGATGACGCCCCGTCAGTCGACCTGGACTCTGACATTGCACAGACACAAACACTCACAGCGCCCCCTGGTGTCAGTGAGGTGTACCTCAATATAAAGACGTGAGGACACGAGGATTCTGAACCTTTAAAGATATTTATCATCCAGTTTGATGACGTGAAAATAAAAGACATTTGTTTACCTGTCTATCAGCTGTTTTCATCCTGTCGCCCTGTCCCCCTGCCCACCTGTCCACCTGTCCCCCTGTCCCCCCTGTCCACCTGTCTCCCCTGCCCACCTGTTGCCCTGTCCCCCTGCCCACCTGTCCACCTGTCCCCCTGTCCCCCCTGTCCACCTGTCTCCCCTGCCCACCTGTCCCCCCTGTCCACCTGTCCCACTGCCCACGTGTCCCCCTGCCCACCTGTCACCCTGTCCCCCCTGTCCACCTGTCTCCCCTGCCCACCTGTCCCCCCTGTCCCCCTGTCCACCTGTCCCACTGTCCCACTGCCCCCCTGTCCCCCTGTCCCCCTGCCCACCTGTCCCCCCTGTCCACCTGTCCCCCTGCCCACCTGTCCCCCCTGTCCACCTGTCTCCCCTGCCCACCTGTCCCCCCTGTCCCCCTGTCCCCCTGTCCTCCTGCCCACCTGTCCCCCCTGTCCCCCTGCCCACCTGTCCCCCCTGTCCACCTGCCCACCTGTCCCCCTGCCCACCTGTCCCACTGCCCACCTGTCCCCCTGCCCACCTCTCCACCTGTCCACCTGCCCACCTGTCCACCTGTCCCCCCTGTCCACCTGTCCCCCTGTCCACCTGTCCCCCTGTCCACAGTCTCTGATTAGCTTCGAGCCACACAGTGAGGTGAGACTAGCATGAAACTAGAAAAGCAGGAAATATGAGACCAAGTAAGCTAAAGGTGGACAATCCTGTTCATCTGGAGGACCTGAGAGACGTGGACCCAGACTAGGACAAGAAGACAGAAGGTGGGATGAAGGTGAGAGTGCTCAGAGAGAGACCTGACACAGAGCTGAACTTGTGCTTTATTTGTATTCATGATAAAAATGTCTGAAAGGTGCTCTCAGCGGGAACCCCTGCTGACAGGTGGAGTCCTCAGCTGAGGGGACGTTGTGCAGTTTTTTGGAGCAGGTTCAGGTTCAGTGGAAGACATGGCAAAGATCAAAGTGTCTCTTCAGGAGGATTGAAGGTGGTCGGTCACATGCTGATGAAGGTTATGGCTCAAAAACAACGGGTGTTTCCTTTAAAGCATTCTCAGGTCACAGGTGAGATTCACAGGTACAAACAGAACATCGATTTAGCCCTCTGACACCCTCTGAGTCTGACCCCCCAAATAAAAGTCCTGCTGTCCCGTAAACCCCGGACTCAGAACACCCGTTAGATCAATATGAGGTCACCAGCTCTGTGTCTATAGATCTATATCAGCTCTGTGTCTATAGAGCTATATCAGCTCTGTGTTTATAGATCTATATCAGCTCTGTGTCTATAGATCTATATCAGCTCTGTGTCTATAGATCTATATCAGCTCTGTGTCTATAGATCTATATCAGCTCTGTGTCTATAGATCTATATCAGCTCTGTGTCTATAGATCTATATCAGCTCTGTGTCTATAGATCTATATCAGCTCTGTGTCTATAGAGCTATATCAGCTCTGTGTTTATAGATCTATATCAGCTCTGTGTCTATATATCTATATCAGCTCTGTGTCTATAGATCTATATCAGCTCTGTGTCTATAGATCTATATCAGCTCTGTGTCTATAGATCTATATCAGCTCTGTGTCTATAGATCTATATCAGCTCTGTGTTTGTAGATCTATATCAGCTCTGTGTTTATAGATCTATATCAGCTCTGTGTCTATAGATCTATATCAGCTCTGTGTCTATAGAGCTATATCAGCTCTGTGTCTATAGATCTATATCAGCTCTGTGTCTATAGATCTATATCAGCTCTGTGTTTGTAGATTTATATCAGCTCTGTGTCTATAGATCTATATCAGCTCTGTGTCTATAGATCTATATCAGCTCTGTGTTTATAGATCTATATCAGCGCTGTGTCTATAGATCTATATCAGCTCTGTGTCTATAGATCTATATCAGCTCTGTGTTTGTAGATCTATATCAGCTCTGTGTCTATAGATCTATATCAGCGCTGTGTCTATAGATCTATATCAGCTCTGTGTCTATAGATCTATATCAGCTCTGTGTTTGTAGATCTATATCAGCTCTGTGTCTATAGATCTATATCAGCTCTGTGTCTATAGATCTATATCAGCTCTGTGTTTGTAGATCTATGTCTATAGATCTATATCAGCTCTGTGTTTATAGATCTATATCAGCGTTGTGTCTATAGATCTATATCAGCTCTGTGTCTATAGATCTATATCAGCTCTGTGTTTGTAGATCTATGTCTATAGATCTATATCAGATCTATGTTTATAGATCTATATCAGCTCTGTGTCTATAGATCTATATCAGCTCTGTTTTTGTAGATCTATATCAGATCTATGTTTATAGATCTATATCAGCTCTGTGTCTATAGGTGTGTTTGGATGATGTAAGCGGTCTCTGGGGGTTCAGCTGTGGTCCAGATAAGGTGTCCCTCAGCTGTAGTCATCATGTGCCTCAGTCTTTGTGGTCTCAGGGTGATCCTGCAGACCGGGCTCTGTCAGGTTGGGGGGTCAGGGTTAGGCAGTAGTACACAGCTCATGGGTCTGTTCCCTGTCACTCCTTATTGCTGGGACTCGATCCAGTTCCACCTCTGAGTCCACGAGTCCCCTGGTCCTCCTCGGGTCAGGTACCATGTAAATAAATAACTCCAACATGATGAAGAGTCTGAAGGGAGGTCACATGACCTCTGACTCAGCTCCTGATTGGCTGGTCAGCCCTCCTCTTCCTCTCACCTGAATCAACCTGTGACATTATCCTCAGGTTCTCTCTGTTAGAGGACTTCCTGGTTGCCTCCTCTGACCTCTGACCCCAGCCCTGTGATGTCATATGGGCTGATGATGTCATCTCGGTTGACTCGAAGGACTCCTCCTCTCCCTGAGTCAGTTTGCTGTAACCTGCGGCGCCGCACGGCAGGCTCCGCCTCCTGCAGGGAGGAGCAGGGGTGGAGGAGGACGAGGACAGGAGGTGAGACAGAGAGGAGAGGGACAGGTGGGAGGGGGTGAGGGAGGAGCAGGAGAGGAGGAGCAGGGCCTGGGAGTCCCTTGGTGCCCCCTTGTGGAGACTGGAGGAAGCTGCTGAGGGACCTTGACAGGGTCTGAGCTGGGGGGGTGTGAAGGAGTCCACAGGAGGACCAGCATACTCCTGTTCTTGCTCCTGTCTGTCGCCTCCCCCCTCCACTCTCCCCTCCTCCCGTCCTGTCCCCCAGGCCCGACTCGTCCCCGCCCTGGCTGAGTGCCTCCTGCGGGGCGGGGGAGGGCGCGGGTGGCGGAGCGGCAAGGTAAAAGAGTTGAGCGCCTCCTTCTGAACGGAGGTCCAGCAGGTGGAGGGGCGAGGAGGGCTGAAACTGGGGGGTAGGGAGAGTCTATCAGACGAGGGGGGGGGGGGAGAGTCCAGCTGCTCCTGGTAAATACTGAACACAGCGTCTCCTTCGTCTCCATCCCCGCGTCCTCCTCCTCTGTCTCCTCCTCTTCCTCCTCCTCCTCCTCTTCCTCCTCCTCCTCCTCCTCCTCCTCCTCCTCCTCCTCCTCCTCCTCCTCCCCTCCGGCTCATCAGAGAGGCGGGGTACGCCCTGGGTTTGGTCTCCAGGCTCTTGGACTGGACGTAGTTGATGAGTCCGTTGAGGGGGTTGGAGGAGGACCCGGAGGAGGCGTTGGGTTTTCGGAGGCTGTGCAGGTCGATGACGGTGGAGTAAATGTCCCGCAGGTTGATGACCTTGGTCTTCTTGTCGCGGTTCTCGTGGAGGACGGCGTTGGCACAGATGAAGAGAAAGATCCCGATGCCCATGATGAGAGGACCGAAGACCTTCAGCCTATCAGAGTACAGATACCTGCGGACAGGTGAGACAGACATCAAGGGGTTACTGAGTCTCTCTGTGAGCTCTGAGTTTGGTCTCCTCCTCCCTGCTGAGCAGGAAGTGGATGGAGTACTTATCAGAGAACAGCAAAAGAAACCAGCACAGCTTAAAGAGCTCTGAAACTAAAAGACCCTTAGAACCTTCCTCAGGAAAATAAGGTTCCACAAGAGCCCAGGGACAGTAAAGACCCTGATGAACACAAGCTGAAAGACTCTGGGTCTACCTGTCCAGGAAGTCCTCCAGGAAGCCTCGTGGGATCCGTCCCGCTGTCCCGTTCACATGATCTGTTTGGTTCAAATAGACTCCTCCTTCTTCATCACCTCCTCCTCTCTCTTCTTCCTCTCCTCCTACTCCGTGTGGTTCCCCCTCTCCTTCCTCTCCCTCCTAGAACCGGAACCAAGCAAACCAGAGGATCTGAGACAGCTTTGATCCAACGGAACAAAACATTAGTCATCTATGTTCCACATGTTCTGTCCCTGACATGTTCCCTGACATGTTCTCCTGTCCCTGACATGTTCCCTGACATGTTCCCTGACATGTTCCCTGACATGTTCCCTGACATGTTCCCTGACATGTTCTGTCCCTGACATGTTCCCTGACATGTTCTGTCCCTGACATGTTCCCTGACATGTTCTCCTGTCCCTGACATGTTCCCTGACATGTTCCCTGACATGTTCCCTGACATGTTCCCTGACATGTTCTGTCCCTGACATGTTCCCTGACATGTTCTCCTGTCCCTGACATGTTCCCTGACATGTTCCCTGACATGTTCCCTGACATGTTCCCTGACATGTTCCCTGACATGTTCTGTCCCTAACATGTTCCCTGACATGTTCTCCTGTCCCTGACATGTTCCCTGACATGTTCCCTGACATGTTCCCTGACATGTTCCCTGACATGTTCTGTCCCTGACATGTTCCCTGACATGTTCTCCTGTCCCTGACATGTTCCCTGACATGTTCCCTGACATGTTCTCCTGTCCCTGACATGTTCCCTGACATGTTCCCTCACATGGTCTCCCGTCCCTTACATGTTCCCTGACATGTTTTCCTGTCCCTGACATGTTCCCTGACATGTTCCCTAACCTGTTCTCCCGTCCCTGACATGTTCCCTGACATGTTCTCCTGTCCCTGACAAGTTGCCTAACATGTTCTCCTGTCCCTGACATGTTCCCTCACATGTTCCCTGACATATTCTCCTGTCCCTGACATGTTCCCTCACATGTTCCCTGACATATTCTCCTGTCCCTGACATGTTCCCTCACATGTTCCCTGACATATTCTCCTGTCCCTGACATGTTCCCTGCCATGTTCCCTGACATGTTCTCCTGTCCCTTAAATGTTCCCTGACATGTTCCCTGATATGTTCCCTTACATGTTCTCCTGTCCCTGACATGTTGCCTAACATGTTCCCTGACATGTTCTCCAGTCCCTGACCTGTTCCCTGACATGTTCCCTGACATGTTTATGGTTGCATGTTCCCTGACATGTTCCCTGACATGTTCTCCTGTCCCTGACATGTTGCCTAACATGTTCCCTGACATGTTCTCCAGTCCCTGACATGTTCCCTGACATGTTCCCTGACATGTTCCCTGACATGTTCCCTGTCATGTTCTCCGACATGTTCCCTGACATGTTCCCTGTCATGTTCTCTGACACGTTCCCTGATATGTTCACTTACATGTTCTCCTGTCCCTGACATGTTGCCTAACATGTTCCCTGACATGTTCTCCAGTCCCTGACATGTTCCCTGACATGTTCCCTGACATGTTTATGGTTGCATGTTCCCTGACATGTTCCCTGACATGTTCCCTGACATGTTCTGTCCCTGACATGTTCCCTGACATGTTCTCCTGTCCCTGACATGTTCCCTGACATGTTCCCTGACATGTTCTCCTGTCCCTGACATGTTCCCTGACATGTTCCCTCACATGGTCTCCCGTCCCTTACATGTTCCCTGACATGTTTTCCTGTCCCTGACATGTTCCCTGACATGTTCCCTAACCTGTTCTCCCGTCCCTGACATGTTCCCTGACATGTTCTCCTGTCCCTGACAAGTTGCCTAACATGTTCTCCTGTCCCTGACATGTTCCCTCACATGTTCCCTGACATATTCTCCTGTCCCTGACATGTTCCCTCACATGTTCCCTGACATGTTCCCTCACATGTTCCCTGACATATTCTCCTGTCCCTGACATGTTCCCTCACATGTTCCCTGACATATTCTCCTGTCCCTGACATGTTCCCTGTCATGTTCCCTGACATGTTCTCCTGTCCCTTAAATGTTCCCTGACATGTTCCCTGATATGTTCCCTTACATGTTCTCCTGTCCCTGACATGTTGCCTAACATGTTCCCTGACATGTTCTCCAGTCCCTGGCCTGTGCCCTGACATGTTCCCTGACATGTTTATGGTTGCATGTTCCCTGACATGTTCCCTGACATGTTCTCCTGTCCCTGACATGTTGCCTAACATGTTCCCTGACATGTTCTCCAGTCCCTGACATGTTCCCTGACATGTTCCCTGACATGTTCCCTGACATGTTCCCTGTCATGTTCTCCGACATGTTCCCTGACATGTTCCCTGTCATGTTCTCTGACACGTTCCCTGATATGTTCACTTACATGTTCTCCTGTCCCTGACATGTTGCCTAACATGTTCCCTGACATGTTCTCCAGTCCCTGACATGTTCCCTGACATGTTCCCTGACATGTTTATGGTTGCATGTTCCCTGACATGTTCCCTGACATGTTCTCCTGTCCCTGACATGTTGCCTAACATGTTCCCTGACATGTTCTCCAGTCCCTGACATGTTCCCTGACATGTTCCCTGACATGTTCCCTGACATGTTCCCTGACATGTTCCCTGACATGTTACCTGACATGTTCTCTTACATGTTTATGGTTGCATGTTCCCTGTCATGTTCTCCGACATGTTCCCTGACATGTTCCCTGTCATGTTCTCTGACATGTTCCCTGACATGTTCCCTGACATGTTCCCTGACATGTTCCCTGACATGTTACCTGACATGTTCTCTTACATGTTTATGGTTGCATGTTCCCTGTCATGTTCTCCGACATGTTCCCTGACATGTTCCCTGTCATGTTCTCTGACATGTTCCCTGACATGTTCCCTGTCATGTTCTCTGACATGTTCCCTGACATGTTCTCCTGTCCCTGACATGTTGCCTAACATGTTCCCTGACATGTTCTCCAGTCCCTGACATGTTCCCTGACATGTTCCCTGACATGTTCCCTGACATGTTCCCTGACATGTTCCCTGACATGTTCCCTGACATGTTACCTGACATGTTCTCTTACATGTTTATGGTTGCATGTTCCCTGTCATGTTCTCCGACATGTTCCCTGACATGTTCCCTGTCATGTTCTCTGACATGTTCCCTGACATGTTCCCTGACATGTTCCCTGACATGTTCCCTGACATGTTCCCTGACATGTTCTCTAACATGTTTATGGTTGCATGTTCCCTGTCATGTTCTCCGACATGTTCTCTGACATGTTCCCTGTCATGTTCTCTGACATGTTCCCTGTCATGTTCTCCGACATGTTCCCTGACATGTTCCCTGTCATGTTCTCTGACATGTTCCCTGACATGTTCCCTGACATGTTCCCTGACATGTTCCCTGACATGTTCTCTAACATGTTTATGGTTGCATGTTCCCTGTCATGTTCCCTGACATGTTCCCTGACATGTTCTCTAACATGTTTATGGTTGCATGTTCCCTGTCATGTTCTCCGACATGTTCTCTGACATGTTCCCTGTCATGTTCCCTGACATGTTCTCTAACATGTTTATGGTTGCATGTTCCCTGTCATGTTCTCCGACATGTTCTCTGACATGTTCCCTGACATGTTCCCTGACATGTTCCCTGACATGTTCCCTGACATGTTCTCTAACATGTTTATGGTTGCATGTTCCCTGTCATGTTCTCCGACATGTTCTCTGACATGTTCCCTGTCATGTTCTCTGACATGTTCCCTGACATGTTTATGGTTGTATGTTCTCTGACATGTTTATGGTTGTATGTTCTCTGACATGTTCCCTGACATGTTCTCTGACATGTTTATGGTTGCATGTTCCACTGTCTCACCTGAGACTGTGCAGGTTCTTGTGTGGACCTGCTGGTTGACACTGAGGCCATGGCGATCCCCTCTTGGTGCTGAGTACTGAAGAACAGACCATCTCTAGGCCAGTAGCCCAGAGCGGCCATGACTCCGCCCACCAACAGGACCAGGATGCCGAGTGCCGCCACTAGACCCGAGACCGAGAACAGCTTTAACTTCCCCTTCACGACCACCACCTCGCTCCTCCTGAGGACCAGGACATCAGTTCTTAGTGTGTGTGTGTGTGTGTGTGTGTGTGTATGTGTGTTACCTCTTCTTCTTGTTCTTCTTCTTGTGTGTGTGTGTGTGTTACCTCTTCTTCTTGTTCTTCTTCTTGTGTGTGTGTGTGTGTGTGTGTGTGTGTGTGTGTGTTACCTCTTCTTCTTGTTCTTCTTCTTGTGGTT
>NW_023260239.1:0-10645 GCF_009762535.1 Notolabrus celidotus | reverse complement strand
AGTGATCTATAGAGAGTGATCCACAGAGAATGATCTATAGAGAGTGATCTATAGAGAGTGATCTATAGAGTGATCTATAGAGAGTGATCTATAGAGAGTGATCTATAGAGTGATCTACAGAGAGTGATCTATAGAGAGTGATCCACAGAGAGTGATCTATAGAGAGTGATCTACAGAGAGTGATCTATAGAGAGTGATCCACAGAGAGTGATCTATAGAGAGTGATCTATAGAGAGTGATCCACAGAGAGTGATCTATAGAGAGTGATCCACAGAGAGTGATCTATAGAGAGTGATCTACAGAGAGTGATCTATAGAGAGTGATCTATAGAGAGTGATCTATAGAGAGTGATCTATAGAGAGTGATCTACAGAGAGTGATCTACAGAGAGTCATTTACAGAGAGTGATCTATAGAGAGTGATCTATAGAGAGTGATCTACAGAGAGTGATCTATAGAGAGTGATCCATAGAGAGTGATCTATAGAGAGTGATCTATAGAGAGTGATCTACAGAGAGTGATCTATAGAGTGATCTACAGAGAGTGATCTATAGAGAGTGATCTACAGAGAGTGATCTACAGAGAGTGATCTATAGAGAGTGATCTATAGAGAGTGATCCACAGAGAGTGATCTATAGAGTGATCTACAGAGAGTGATCTATAGAGAGTGATCTACAGAGAGTGATCTATAGAGTGATCTACAGAGAGTGATCTATAGAGAGTGATCTATAGAGAGTGATCTATAGAGAGTGAACTATAGAGAGTGATCTACAGAGAGTGATCTACAGAGAGTGATCTATAGAGAGTGATCTATAGAGAGTGATCTATAGAGAGTGATCTATAGAGTGATCTATAGAGAGTGATCTATAGAGAGTGATCTATAGAGAGTGAACTATAGAGAGTGATCTATAGAGTGATCTACAGAGAGTGATCTATAGAGAGTGAACTATAGAGAGTGATCTATAGAGAGTGATCTATAGAGAGTGATCTATAGAGAGTGATCTATAGAGAGTGAACTATAGAGAGTGATCTATAGAGTGATCTACAGAGAGTGATCTATAGAGAGTGAACTATAGAGAGTGATCTATAGAGAGTGATCTACAGAGAGTCACCAAAGAGAGTGATCTACAGAGAGTGATCTATAGAGAGTGATCTATAGAGTGATCTATAGAGTGATCTATAGAGAGTGATCTATAGAGAGTGATCTACAGAGAGTGATCTATAGAGAGTGATCTATAGAGAGTGATCTATAGAGAGTGATCCACAGAGAGTGATCTATAGAGAGTGATCTATAGAGAGTGATCTATAGAGAGTGATCCACAGAGAGTGATCTATAGAGAATGATCTACAGAGAGTGATCTATAGAGAGTGATCCACAGAGAGTGATCTATAGAGAATAATCCACAGAGAGTGATCTATAGAGAGTGATCCACAGAGAGTGATCTACAGAGAGTGATCCACAGAGAGTGATCCACAGAGAGTGATCCACAGAGAGTGGTTTACAGAGAGTGATCTACAGAGAGTGATCTATAGAGAGTGATCTACAGAGAGTGATCCACAGAGAGTGATCCACAGAGAGTGATCTATAGAGAGTGATCTACAGAGCAGAGGAGTGAGTTTTAGCATCCTATAGTATTTCATGTGCTGTTGAAGTATTGGTGCTCAGATTTACTGCGGTCCTTGAAGGTATCACATACCCGTATCCAGCCAGGAAGCCCAGACTCGGAGGACTGACTTTATCACTGAACACAAACAACTGAAGCCCCGCCTCCCTCTTGTCAATCAGTGAGACTCCTCCCCCAACTGGTACCAGACTCTCAGATGGTTGGTCCACAATCCACCACTCCTGGATCTCTTTGCTCTGATTGGTGGAGCGCTCTAAGTCCAGCAGGATGTCTTTATATTTGTCATCTGGTGTGAGGAGACATGTTTCATGACATCACAGCAGCTCTGGTAAACTGACGTTAGCATGCTGTGTAGCTTTAACAGTTAGCATGCTGTGTAGCTGTAGCCTTAACAGTTAGCATGCTGTGTAGCTTTAGCTTTAACAGTTAGCATGCTGTGTTACTGTAGCTTTAACAGTTAGCATACTGTGTAGCTTTAGCTTTAACAGTTAGCATGCTGTGTAGCTGTAGCTTCAACAATTAGCATGCTGTGTAGCTGTAGCTTTAACAGTTAGCATGCTGTGTTACTGTAGCTTTAGCAGTTAGCATGCTTTGTAGCTTTAGTGTTGCTAACCTCTGTACAGCTGTTCGATGGGTTTGCCGTTGGAGTCGCTCGGGGCTCTGATGAAGCACGGAAACACGTCCTGTATGAGCCTAAAAACAAACAGAAGTAAGGTCACAGGTCAGAGGTCACAGGTCACAGGTCACAGGATCAACCTTCCTGTCCAGACAGGAAGTGTTTAACAAGGCACAAGCTCTGGGGGACGTATTTGTATTCTTTGATGTTAACAAACACTTGGCTGAGCATCACAGCTCCTGTCCTGCTTATTGGACATATTTCCAGTAGCCCCGCCCCCTGTACTCACACAGGAAGTATCCTGGTTCCATTTAGCAGCTGGATCAGTTCCAGGCGAGTCTGATCATCCAGGAAGGTTACATGTTTACCTGACGCCAGCTCCGCCTTTGCCCCCAGACTCAAGTTCCTGTTTGAGAAAAGGAAACAGCTGAACCTTCCAAACGGACACACGGACACACACACACACACACACACACACACACACACACACACAGAACGCCTGACTGACCTGACCTCATATAGGTAGACTGACTCACTGCTAGTGGTGTGAGTATGATCAGTGTCAGTACAAACAGAAGCCTGGATCAGCTGACCTCAGACCAGTTTGGTTAATCTGTATTGATCTGGGATTATTGGCGGGTAAAGCTGACCTCTGAACAGTCCAGGATAGGGTCAGAGGGAAGTGGTCCAGGTGCAGCACCTGGCTCAGGTACTCCCTGCTGGGTGGACTGATGGTCCACAGAGAGTTACTGCTGCCCTGCAGCTCGGCCACTGTCACATCCTCAGGACCATATGCTTCCAGGAACTGCAAAGCACTCTGGGAAAGCAGAGACAGGGAGCGATGCAGTGAAAGGAAGAACTGACGGTGAAGAGAGAGAACTGAGAACTCACCGGGGTGTAGCTGTACGAGGACTTGAAGGAGCTGAAGTCCGCCTCCGTCAGGTCTCTGAGCTGGTTCTGCTGAGCGCTCATCGTGAAGATCGGCTGCCAACGACAACACAGGCTCAGATAAAAACCAGGTACAGGTGAGTCAGTACAGGTGAGTCAGTACAGGTGAGTCAGTACAGGTGAGTCAGTACAGGTGAGTCAGTGCAGGTGAGTCAGTGCAGGTGAGTCGGCACAGGTGAGTCAGTACAGGTAAGTCGGTACAGGTGAGTCAGTACAGGTGAGTCAGTGCAGGTGAGTCAGTACAGGTGAGTCAGTACAGGTGAGTCAGTACAGGTGAGTCAGTACAGGTAAGTCGCTTCAGGTGAGTCAGTACAGGTGAGTCAGTACAGGTGAGTCAGTACAGGTGAGTCGGTTCAGGTGAGTCAGTACAGGTAAGTCGGTACAGGTGAGTCAGTACAGGTGAGTCAGTACAGGTGAGTCAGTGCAGGTGAGTCAGTACAGGTGAGTCAGTACAGGTGAGTCAGTACAGGTGAGTCAGTACAGGTGAGTCAGTGCAGGTGAGTCAGTACAGGTGAGTCAGTACAGGTGAGTCAGTACAGGTGAGTCAGTGCAGGTGAGTCAGTGCAGGTGAGTCGGCACAGGTGAGTCAGTACAGGTAAGTCGGTACAGGTGAGTCAGTACAGGTGAGTCAGTGCAGGTGAGTCAGTACAGGTGAGTCAGTACAGGTGAGTCAGTACAGGTGAGTCAGTACAGGTAAGTCGCTTCAGGTGAGTCAGTACAGGTGAGTCAGTACAGGTGAGTCAGTACAGGTGAGTCGGTTCAGGTGAGTCAGTACAGGTAAGTCGGTACAGGTGAGTCAGTACAGGTGAGTCAGTACAGGTGAGTCAGTACAGGTAAGTCGCTTCAGGTGAGTCAGTACAGGTGAGTCAGTACAGGTGAGTCAGTACAGGTGAGTCAGTGCAGGTGAGTCAGTACAGGTGAGTCAGTACAGGTGAGTCAGTACAGGTGTGTCAGTACAGGTGAATCAGTACAGGTAAGTCGGTTCAGGTGAGTCGGTTCAGGTGAGTCGGTTCAGGTGAGTCGGTTCAGGTGAGTCTACCTGGAAGCCTCCCAGTGTGATGGTCAGGGAGACGTCGAGCGGTCTGTTGATGACTCCAGCGACAGACTTGACGAGCGACATGAAGAGCAGCGGGAACCAGACGATGCAGATCAGCAGCAACACGATCAGACCGCCCATCCCGTACTTCACCACACGCTTCTTCTTCTGCCCACGGGGCTGAGGGTACCTCTGACAACACACACACACACACACATTAAACACACACACACACACACATTAAACACACACACACACACACACACATTAAACACACACACACACACACACACATTAAACACACACACACACACATTAAACACACACACACACACACACACATTAAACACACACACACATTAAACACACACACACATTAAACACACAAACATTAAACACACACACATTAAACACACACACACATTAAACACACACACATTAAACACACACACACATTAAACACACACACATTAAACACACACACACATTAAACACACACACATTAAACACACACACACATTAAACACACATTAAACACACACACACATTAAACACACACACACACATACACATACACATACACATACACACACACACACACACACACACACACACACACACACACACACACACACACACACACACTGGTACCTTCTCAGACTCCCTCCAGCACTTCAGGACGAAGCAGTGGGCGTAAACGTCCTCCACACAGATCCAGGAGGACAGGGACAGGGTGGTGTCGGTCCAGACCCAGTCCATCACGGCCCGCAGCTCAGTGAGGAAGGGGACCATCCGGAACCTGCAGACACACAGACAGGTAGATGTGTTCAGACAGAGAGGTAGAGGTGGTGAGACAGACAGGTACAGGTGGTGAGACAGACTAACCCCTGGAACAGGAAGAGGTTCAGGTAGTTGTAGCTCTTTGTCAGGAAGTTCCCCAGGACGCGTGTCGGGTAACCGGACCGGATCTGATAGGCCGACAGACCGAAGTACACACACTTCACAAAATACCAGAGCTGAGCCACCAGGTTCTGACTGAACCGCCTGGAGACAGGGACATGAGAGAGACAGACAGGTCAGAGACACAGACAGAACTCTATAGAACTGCTATAGAACTGGACTGCTATAGACTCAGACTGTTATAGGCTCAGACTGTTATAGGCTCAGACTGTTATAGGCTCAGACTGTTATAGGCTAAGACTGTTATAGGCTAAGACTGTTATAGGCTCAGACTGCTATAGACTCAGACTGTTATAGGCTCAGACTGTTATAGGCTCAGACTGCTATAGACTCAGACTGTTATAGGCTCAGACTGTTATAGGCTCAGACTGTTATAGACTCAGACTGTTATAGACTCAGACTGTTATAGGCTCAGACTGCTATAGGCTCAGACTGCTATAGGCTCAGACTGCTATAGACTCAGACTGTTATAGGCTAAGACTGTTATAGGCTAAGACTGTTATAGACTCAGACTGTTATAGGCTCAGACTGTTATAGACTCAGACTGTTATAGGCTAAGACTGTTATAGGCTAAGACTGTTATAGGCTCAGACTGTTATAGGCTCAGACTGCTATAGACTCAGACTGTTATAGACTCAGACTGTTATAGGCTCAGACTGTTATAGACTCAGACTGTTATAGACTCAGACTGTTATAGGCTCAGACTGCTATAGGCTCAGACTGCTATAGGCTCAGACTGCTATAGACTCAGACTGTTATAGGCTAAGACTGTTATAGGCTAAGACTGTTATAGACTCAGACTGTTATAGGCTCAGACTGTTATAGGCTCAGACTGCTATAGGCTCAGACTGTTATAGGCTCAGACTGCTATAGGCTCAGACTGCTATAGACTCAGACTGCTATAGACTCAGACTGTTATAGACTCAGACTGTTATAGGCTCAGACTGTTATAGACTCAGACTGTTATAGACTCAGACTGTTATAGGCTAAGACTGTTATAGGCTAAGACTGTTATAGGCTCAGACTGTTATAGGCTCAGACTGCTATAGACTCAGACTGTTATAGACTCAGACTGTTATAGGCTCAGACTGTTATAGACTCAGACTGTTATAGACTCAGACTGTTATAGGCTCAGACTGCTATAGGCTCAGACTGCTATAGGCTCAGACTGCTATAGACTCAGACTGTTATAGGCTAAGACTGTTATAGGCTAAGACTGTTATAGACTCAGACTGTTATAGGCTCAGACTGTTATAGACTCAGACTGCTATAGGCTCAGACTGTTATAGGCTCAGACTGTTATAGACTCAGACTGTTATAGACTCAGACTGTTATAGGCTAAGACTGTTATAGGCTAAGACTGTTATAGGCTCAGACTGTTATAGGCTCAGACTGCTATAGACTCAGACTGTTATAGACTCAGACTGTTATAGGCTCAGACTGTTATAGACTCAGACTGTTATAGACTCAGACTGTTATAGGCTCAGACTGCTATAGGCTCAGACTGCTATAGGCTCAGACTGCTATAGACTCAGACTGTTATAGGCTAAGACTGTTATAGGCTAAGACTGTTATAGACTCAGACTGTTATAGGCTCAGACTGTTATAGACTCAGACTGTTATAGACTCAGACTGTTATAGACTCAGACTGCTATAGGCTCAGACTGTTATAGGCTCAGACTGCTATAGGCTCAGACTGCTATAGACTCAGACTGCTATAGACTCAGACTGTTATAGGCTCAGACTGCTATAGACTCAGACTGTTATAGACTCAGACTGTTATAGGCTCAGACTGTTATAGACTCAGACTGTTATAGACTCAGACTGTTATAGGCTCAGACTGCTATAGACTCAGACTGTTATAGACTCAGACTGTTATAGACTCAGACTGTTATAGACTCAGACTGTTATAGGCTCAGACTGTTATAGGCTCAGACTGTTATAGACTCAGACTGTTATAGGCTCAGACTGTTATAGGCTCAGACTGTTATAGACTCAGACTGTTATAGACTCAGACTGTTATAGGCTCAGACTGTTATAGACTCAGACTGTTATAGGCTCAGACTGTTATAGACTCAGACTGTTATAGACTCAGACTGTTATAGACTCAGACTGTTATAGACTCAGACTGTTATAGGCTCAGACTGTTATAGACTCAGACTGTTATAGACTCAGACTGTTATAGGCTCAGACTGCTATAGACTCAGACTGTTATAGACTCAGACTGTTATAGACTCAGACTGTTATAGACTCAGACTGTTATAGGCTCAGACTGCTATAGACTCAGACTGTTATAGACTCAGACTGTTATAGACTCAGACTGTTATAGACTCAGACTGTTATAGACTCAGACTGCTATAGGCTCAGACTGTTATAGGCTCAGACTGTTATAGACTCAGACTGCTATAGACTCAGACTGTTATAGGCTCAGACTGTTATAGACTCAGACTGCTATAGACTCAGACTGTTATAGACTCAGACTGTTATAGGCTCAGACTGCTATAGACTCAGACTGTTATAGGCTCAGACTGTTATAGGCTCAGACTGTTATAGACTCAGACTGTTATAGACTCAGACTGTTATAGACTCAGACTGTTATAGACTCAGACTGTTATAGGCTCAGACTGTTATAGACTCAGACTGTTATAGACTCAGACTGTTATAGACTCAGACTGTTATAGACTCAGACTGTTATAGGCTCAGACTGTTATAGGCTCAGACTGTTATAGGCTCAGACTGTTATAGGCTTAGACAGACAGGTAAAGGTGGGTTACCTCTCAGTCACTGTCGGCAGGATGAAGAACATCCAGAAGTGGATCCCAAAAACCAAAATCACCTGAAAGACCAGTTTCCCCAAAACCGTCTTCCTCAAGTACAGAGCCCTGTCTATCACCATGGTCCCTGCAGACAGACAGACAGACAGGTGGGCAGACAGACAGGTAAACAGACAGGTGGGCAGACAGACAGGTAAACAGACAGACAGACAGGTAAACAGACAGGTGGGCAGACAGACAGGTAAACAGACAGACGATAACCTTACCAAACTGAATGAGAACCATAACCAGGAAGGCTTCGGGGACCTGGTCCTCTGAGAGGGAGGAAGTGATGTCAGCGGCTGCAGAGTATTTCTGAAGTGGAATAAATAGTCAGAGTCAGAGAGACAGAGTCAAAGAGACAGAGTCAAAGAGTCAGAGTCAAAGAGACAGGGTTAAAGAGACAGAGTCAAAGAGACAGAGTCAGAGAGACAGAGTCAAAGAGACAGAGTCAAAGAGACAGAGTCAAAGAGTCAGAGTCAGAGAGACAGAGTCAGAGAGACAGAGTCAAAGAGACAGAGTCAAAGAGACGGGGTTAAAGAGACAGAGTCAAAGAGACAGAGTCAAAGAGTCAGAGTCAAAGAGACGGGGTTAAAGAGACAGAGTCAAAGAGACAGAGTCAGAGAGACAGAGTCAAAGAGACAGAGTCAAAGAGTCAGAGTCAAAGAGACGGGGTTAAAGAGACAGAGTCAAAGAGACAGAGTCAGAGAGACAGAGTCAAAGAGACAGAGTCAAAGAGACAGAGTCAAAGAGTCAGAGTCAGAGAGACAGAGTCAGAGAGACAGAGTCAAAGAGACAGAGTCAAAGAGACAGAGTCAGAGAGACAGAATCAAAGAGACAGAGTCAGAGAGACAGAGTCAAAGAGACAGAGTCAAAGAGACAGAGTCAAAGAGACAGAGTCAAAGAGACGGGGTTAAAGAGACAGAGTCAAAGAGTCAGAGTCAGAGAGACAGAGTCAAAGAGACGGGGTTAAAGAGACAGAGTCAAAGAGTCAGAGTCAGAGAGACAGAGTCAGAGAGACAGAGTCAAAGAGACAGAGTCAAAGAGACAGAGTCAGAGAGACAGAGTCAAAGAGACAGAGTCAAAGAGACAGAGTCAAAGAGTCAGAGTCAAAGAGACGGGGTTAAAGAGACAGAGTCAAAGAGACAGAGTCAAAGAGACAGAGTCAGAGAGACAGAGTCAAAGAGACAGAGTCAAAGAGACAGAGTCAAAGAGACAAAGTCAAAGAGACAGAGTAAAAGAGACAGAGTAAAAGAGACAGAGTCAAAGAGACAGAGTCAGAGAGACAGAGTCAAAGAGACAGAGTCAGAGAGACAGAGTCAGAGAGACAGAGTCAAAGAGAGAGAGTCAAAGAGTCAGAGTCAAAGTGACAGAGTCAAAGAGAGAGAGTCAAAGAGAGAGTAAAAGAGACAGAGTCAAAGAGACAGAGTCAAAGAGACAGAGTCAAAGAGACAGAGTCAAAGAGACAGAGTCAGAGAGACAAAGTCAAAGAGACAAAGTCAAAGAGAGAGAGTCAAAGAGAGAGAGTCAGAGAGAGAGTCAAAGAGTCAGAGTCAAAGAGACAGAGTCAAAGAGACAGAGTCAAAGAGACAGAGTCAGAGAGACAGAGTCAAAGAGACAAAGTCAAAGAGAGAGTAAAAGAGACAGAGTCAAAGAGACAAAGTCAAAGAGAGAGTCAAAGAGACTGAGTCAAAGAGACAGAGTCAAAGAGACAGAGTCAAAGAGACAGAGTCAAAGAGACAGAGTCAAAGAGACAGAGTCAAAGAGACAGAGTCAAAGAGACAGAGTCAGAGAGTCAGAGTCAAAGAGACAGAGTCAAAGAGACAGAGTCAAAGAGACAGAGTCAGAGAGACAGAGTCAAAGAGACAAAGTCAAAGAGAGAGTAAAAGAGACAGAGTCAAAGAGACAAAGTCAAAGAGAGAGTCAAGAGACTGAGTCAAAGAGACAGAGTCAAAGAGACAGAGTCAAAGAGACAGAGTCAAAGAGACAGAGTCAAAGAGACAGAGTCAAAGAGACAAAGTCAAAGAGAGAGTAAAAGAGACAGAGTCAAAGAGACAGAGTCAAAGAGACAGAGTCAAAGAGACAGAGTCAAAGAGACAAAGTCAAAGAGACAGAGTCAAAGAGACAGAGTCAAAGAGACAAAGTCAAAGAGAGAGTAAAAGAGACAGAGTCAAAGAGACAGAGTCAAAGAGAGTCTCAGAGGGAGGGGGGTCAGCTCAGGAGCTCTGATTTTACCCCGAAGGCCCAGAAGCCGAAGACGATGATGATGAAGTCCACTGTGTCAGCCAGGAACATGAGCACATACACGTCTGTGACAGCGCTGTACTCCGGCTGAACGAGGGCTCTGAAGAACTGAAGAACGGGACAGTACACAGACAGGCACCTGAGAGAGGGGGGGGGGGGGGTTACACTGTCTTATTGTAAATGTTTGAGGATGTTAGCTCAGGTGTTAGCTTACCTGCTAACACAGACCGTCTTTCCTCTGATAGAAAGTTCTCTGAGTTTCTCCTGCAGCAGATCAAACCTGCCTGAGCGCTGAGCTGTGGAGCTGACACTCTCTGAAACACATGAAGAAGAAAACATCACACTCTCTGAAACACATGAAGAAGAAAACATCACACTCTGAAACACATGAAGAAGAAAACATCA
>NW_023260238.1:0-25407 GCF_009762535.1 Notolabrus celidotus | reverse complement strand
GTGGTATTTTAAGACATTACCAGTGAATGTTTGGAGAAAACACCTCTGAAGGCATCTTTCCAGTGGAGAAAACAGGAAGTGTTTTGCGGGGTGTTGAAATGCAATGGCCCCAAGGCTATTTCTAAAGTGAAGAATAACAAGGAAAAGCTCTTTAGGATGCCCGTCTAGTGGAGAAAACATGAGAAAAAGTCCTCTAGGAAGCTTTTCCATTTGAAAAAGAAAAGTCCTCCAAGTTGCCGCCTTCTGTTGAAAAATATTGTGCATTGACATCATGGGGACCCTCTGGTAGATCATAGGAGATCACATCAACTCTAGGGACCCTCTGGTAGATCATAGGAGATCACATCAACTCTAGGGACCCTCTGGTAGATCATAGGAGATCACATCAACTCTAGGGACTCTCTGGTAGATCATAGGAGATCACATCAAATCTAGGGACTCTCTGGTAGATCATAGGAGATCACATCAACTCTAGGGACTCTCCTAGTGGAGAAAAGGTGACTTTGTGCACTCTAGGGACTCTCCTAGTGGAGAAGAGGTGACTTTGTGGACTCAAGGGACTCTCCTAGTGGAGAAAAGGTGACTTTGTGCACTCCAGGGACTCTCCTAGTGGAGAAAAGGTGACTTTGTGCACTCCAGGGACTCTCCTAGTGGAGAAAAGGTGACTTTGTGCACTCAAGGGACTCTCCTAGTGGAGAAAAGGTGACTTTGTGCACTCAAGGGACTCTCCTAGTGGTGAAAAGGTGACTTTGTGCACTCCAGGGACTCTCCTAGTGGAGAAAAGGTGACTTTGTGCACTCCAGGGACTCTCCTAGTGGAGAAGGGGTGACTTTGTGCACTCCAGCGACTCTCCTAGTGGAGAAAAGGTGACTTTGTGCACTCCAGGGACTCTCCTAGTGGAGAAGGGGTGACTTTGTGCACTCCAGGGACTCTCCTAGTGGAGAAAAGGTGACTTTGTGCACTCCAAGGACTCTCCTAGTGGAGAAGGGGTGACTTTGTGCACTCCAGGGACTCTCCTAGTGGAGAAAAGGTGACTTTGTGCACTCCAGGGACTGTCCTAGTGGAGAAAAGGTGACTTTGTGCACTCCTAGTGGAGAAGGGGTGACTTTGTGCACTCCAGGGACTCTCCTAGTGGAGAAAAGGTGACTTTGTGCACTCAAGGGACTCTCCTAGTGGAGAAAAGGTGACTTTGTGCACCCCAGGGACTCTCCTAGTGGAGAAAAGGTGACTTTGTGCACTCCAGGGACTCTCCTAGTGGAGAAAAGGTGACTTTTTGCACTCCTAGTGGAGAAGGGGTGACTTTGTGCACTCCAGGGACTCTCCTAGTGGAGAAAAGGTGACTTTGTGCACTCCTGGGACTCTCCTAGTGGTGAAAAGGTGACTTTGTGCACTCCAGGGACTCTCCTAGTGGAGAAAAGGTGACTTTGTGCACTCCAGGGACTCTCCTAGTGGAGAAGGGGATACTTTGTGCACTCCAGCGACTCTCCTAGTGGAGAAAAGGTGACTTTGTGCACTCCTGGGACTCTCATAGTGGAGAAAAGGTGACTTTGTGCACTCCAGGGACTCTCCTAGTGGAGAAAAGGTGACTTTGTGCACCCCAGGGACTATCCTAGTGGAGAAGGGGTGACTTTGTGCACTCCAGGGACTCTCCTAGTGGAGAAAAGGTGACTTTGTGCACTCCAGGGACTCTCCTAGAGGAGAAAACATTACCAAGTGACTTATAGGATCCATATCTAGTGGAGAGATTTTGATTCAGTTCCCTGAGGGTGTTATGGGGTTAGGGATGTGGGTCCAGTGGAGACAAATGATAAAGTAGCTTTGACGTATATTTCCCATGAAGACACGTCAAACCACATGCAGCATTTATGAGCCGGCTGGTCTTCAGTCACTGTAAACGTTTGTGTTTGTTGCCCTTGAATATCAGGTCTGGGCGTGAGAAACCTGGATTCTGCTGGTTATGTAAGTCTGCCCTCATTTTTCAAAAGTGTCAGTTCAGAGGAACGAGCGATCTGTGTTTCTGTGCAGCGAGTGTTTCTTAATGGGATCCTTAGAAATGTGTCCGTTGTTCATTTCCCTCTTAAGAAGTTTCATAACTGTAAAGAAAACATCTTTATCTGCGGCTCAGTGTGGAGCACCTTCCGTTTACTCAAAGTTCGTCTGCAGATCTGAACCCGAGAGGTCAGTCTGTTCTGGTTCCATAAGAGAGAAGAGCGAGGGCGTTAACGTGGGGAGAACTCTGTGTTTCTTCAGGTGAGACACGGGACGAAGATCTCAGAGTGAGAACAGGATGTTTTTCTAGTTGTCTGTGTCTCTTTGTGTGTGTGTGTGTGTGTGTGTGTGTGTGTGTGTGTGTGTGTGTGTGTGTGGTCCACTCTGGATGGCAGCCAATCAGTAATCAGGAGAGTAGGAAGTAACTGCATCCTGGAGAGGAAGCTGGCCGACACGTAGTCAGACGAAAAGACTCCGCCCCCTCGCAGGCCATCAGAGCACACCTTCTTGTCCGTGGTTATCTTCCTCTTCTGAAAACTAACCGTCACAAAACGATCTTTCTTTTAAAATATTTTCTTTTGATTCTGTCTAAAAGTTATTTTTACATCAACCTGTTTTAAGTTCTGGAAATGTTCTTCTACTTCAAACTTCTTCTTTTTCCCTCTCTCCTCGCTGTTCCTTCCTGCTCCTTTCAGACGAGGCTCAAACGTCTCTCTGGTTTTGGACATGTCGGCTCTCGGCTCTGTGGAGCCCCTGAATGTTACCGTGGTAACCCCCAGAGAGGCGGCAGCCAGAGAGTATCTCCTGTCGGCCGGTCGGCCATTGACACGACAGCAGCTCCGTGACATCGTCAACAACACACACAAACTGCACGCAGAGTTTGCTGTAAGTAGTGACCGTTTAAAATCCCGGATTCATTGAGACAGAAGGTCACAGGTTCAAATCCCTCACACCGAAGCACCGAGAGCGGCCCCAGATATGTTCATGATTCCATGTGATGACAGGACTGATTTCTACTTTAAGGAGCTCAGCTTCAACGATTACTTCAAATATCTAAATTCTTGACCAGTCGTAGAATAGAAAACAAAAACGGTTTACTAAATTATGGGATTCCACAAATCCCAAAGAGTCTGTGCTGAAGGGTTAGGGTTAGGGTTAGGGTCAGGGTTAGGGTCAGGGTCAGGGTCAGGGTTAGGGTCAGGGTTAGGGTTAGGGACAGGGTTAGGGTTAGGGTCAGGGTTAGGGTTAGGGTCAGGGTCAGGGTTAGGGTCAGGGTAGGGACAGGGTTAGGGTTAGGGTCAGGGTCAGGGTCAGGGTTAGGGACAGGGTTAGGGTTAGGGTCAGGGTTAGGGTTAGGGACAGGGTTAGGGTTAGGGCTAGGGTTAGGGTTAGGGTCAGGGTTAGGGACAGTGTTAGGGTTAGGGTTAGGGTCAGGGTTAGGGTTAGGGACAGGGTTAGGGTTTGGGCTAGGGTTAGGGTTAGGGTCAGGGTTAGGGTTAGGGACAGGGTTAGGGTTAGGGTCAGGGTCATGGTTAGGGTCAGGGTTAGGGTTAGGGACAGGGTTAGGGTTAGGGTTAGGGTCAGGGTTAGGGTTAGGGCTAGGGTTAGGGTTAAGGTTAGGGTTAGGGTCAGGGTTAGGGTTAGGGACAGGGTTAGGGTTAGGGTTAGGGTCAGGGTCATGGTTAGGGTCAGGGTTAGGGACAGGGTTAGGGTTAGGGCTAGGGTTAGGGTTAAGGTTAGGGTTAGGGTCAGGGTTAGGGTTAGGGCTAGGGTCAGGGTCATGGTTAGGGTCAGGGTTAGGGTTAGGGTTAAGGTTAGGGTCAGGGTCAGGGTTAGGGTTAGGGTCAGGTTCAGGGTTAGGGTTAAGTTCAGGGTTAGGGTTAGGGTCAGGGTCAGGGTTAGGGTTAGGGTTAGGGTTAGGGTCAGGGTCAGGGCTAGGGTTAGGGTCAGGGTCAGGGTCAGGGTTAGGGTTAGGGTCAGGGTCAGGGTCAGGGTTAGGGTTAGGGTTAGGGTCAGGGTCAGGGTTAGGGTTAGGGTCAGGGTCAGGGTTAGGGTCAGGGTTAGGGTCAGGGTCAGGGTCAGGGTCAGGGTTAGGGTCAGGGTTAGGGTTAGGGTCAGGGTCAGGGTTAGGGTTAGGGCTAGGGTTGGCATCAGGGACTTTTTGTTTGTCAGATCCTTTACAGGTGATATGAAAACCTGAGGCTGTGGAAGGTTTCACTCATTGAGATTATTTACAGTTGGAGGATTTCTGCTTTCAGACCCTTCTAACACTGAACCTCATTTCTCTGTTTGGACGCAGGAAATCCCCATGAACTTCATCGACCCCAAAGAGCTGCACATCCCAAACCACGGGACCAAGAACAGATACAAGACCATCTTGCCCAGTGAGTACTGTGTGTGTGTGTGTGTGTGTGTGTGTGTGTGTGTGTGTGTGTGTGTGTGTGTGTGTCTGTGTTTCTGTGTGTGTGTCTAAAAAGTAATCATTGTGTTGCTATGAGACAGTAACAGTTTCAGAGCCGGCATCTTTTATTATGTGGGCGTGGCTTAAGGTCAAAGGCCAACAACGCCAAGGACAGCTAATATCGCACCTCCCTCTCTCCTGCCTACTCAGACACACTAAATACACACTTAATACACACTAAATACACACCTAATACACACTGAATACACACTACATACACACCTCATGGACACACACACTGGAACAATATGTTTTCCTTAGCACAGTTTGTTCTCACTCAGCAGGCGAGCTCTCAGCCTGATTAAGACCTTATGTAACACACACACACACACACACACACACACACACACACACAGAGAGAGAAAGTAATCGGTGTGTGCGCTCATGTCTTGGAGAGGGGGCAGGGTTATCAATACAACAGCAAAGGAGGGGGGTGCTTCTTCCTTCCTTCCGGCCAATCAGGGCGAAGGAATGTGCACCTCAGGCTCCTCACCATCAAACTCCTCTCATAGTTAACCTGTATAGTGATAGTTAACCTGTATAGTGATAGTTAACCTGTATAGTGATAGTTAACCTGTATAGTGATAGTTAACCTGTATAGTATAAGTTAACCTGTATAGTGATAGTTAACCTGTATAGTTATAGTTAACCTGTATAGTTATAGTTAACCTGTATAGTGATAGTTAACCTGTATAGTGATAGTTAACCTGTATAGTGATAGTTAACCTGTATAGTTATAGTTAACCTGTATAGTGATAGTTAACCTGTATAGTGATAGTTAACCTGTATAGTTATAGTTAACCTGTATAGTGATAGTTAACCTGTATAGTGATAGTTAACCTGTATAGTGATAGTTAACCTGTATAGTGATAGTTAACCTGTATAGTAATAGTTAACCTGTATAGTTATAGTTAACCTGTATAGTGATAGTTAACCCAAATATAAATCCTCCTTCCTTCACCAACCTTCTCTCCTTGCTGCCTTTCCTAGACCCTCATTCCAGAGTGATCCTAAAGTCCAAGAGCTGCAACGACCTGCTGCTGAGCTCCTACATCAATGCTAACTACATACGGGTGAGTAAACTCCAGGCAGAGCTTTCACTGTAGAACTTATAATGTCTCAGAGTTTATGGTCAAGGTAAAAGGAGGTCTCATCAGATCTGATTAGTGGGTTAAGTCTTCATCTTTGTTAGTCATTGAGACCCTTCTCTTTAAGTTTCAGGTGTTTTTCAGGGATGTATAAATTGTTCAAACCGTCACTCATTCCTACACCTTTCCGTTTAGTACATTTTGACGAAACGTATTGAATAGTCTCTAAACCTGACAACAAACTCAACAATCACTTCACTCATCTGGGATGTCAACACTTTTTCCCTCTGGTTTCCTTTTTAACACACTCTCATACAGATACACACACACAGTTACACACTCGCAGTGAAAGTACACTCCTGCAGAAGTGTGTAGGGTCGCTGTCAGACTCTGATACAATAGACTCTCTTCCTGTCTGGAAAACAGTTTAAACAGGAGCGAGCAGAGGCTTCATCCTACTGTACAACTCAGAGAGTGTTCAAGACTGTAAACACATTCACGTTACAGAGACGTGGAAATAAAACAGATCATGACTTCCTGGGATGCATCTGAAAAGACGGAGTCCACCTCCATTCAACAAACAAACATTGTAGACGTAGTTTTCTTCTCCTCTTGAGGACAGACCTGACAAAGCTTGACTTTGGACTTTGGACTAATCTGCATCATGATGTTGTTATTTCAGCAAACCGAAGACCCGTTAATCACAAGAACATCAGTTTCTGTTTCAGGTTCATACCGCTGAAGGAAGCCAGAGGGAAGCCTCTGTGGAACTGTTTACAGTGAAGCTGAGACTCAACACTGTTTACAGTGAAACTGAGACTCATCACTGTTTACAGTGAAACTGAGACTCAACACTGTTTACAGTGAAACTGAGACTCATCACTGTTTACAGTGAAACTGAGACTCAACACTGTTTACAGTGAAACTGAGACTTATCACTGTTTACAGTGAAACTGAGACTCATCACTGTTTACAGTGAAACTGAGACTTATCACTGTTTACAGTGAAGCTGAGACTCAACACTGTTTACAGTGAAACTGAGACTCATCACTGTTTACAGTGAAACTGAGACTCAACACTGTTTACAGTGAAACTGAGACTTATCACTGTTTACAGTGAAACTGAGACTCATCACTGTTTACAGTGAAGCTGAGACTCAACACTGTTTACAGTGAAACTGAGACTCAACACTGTTTACAGTGAAACTGAGACTTATCACTGTTTACAGTGAAACTGAGACTCATCACTGTTTACAGTGAAACTGAGACTCAACACTGTTTACAGTGAAACTGAGACTCAACACTGTTTACAGTGAAGCTGAGACTCAACACTGTTTACAGTGAAACAGAGACTTATCACTGTTTACAGTGAAACTGAGACTCAATACTGTTTACATTGAAACTGAGACTCAACACTGTTTACAGTGAAGCTGAGACTCAACACTGTTTACAGTGAAGCTGACACTCAACACTGTTTACAGTGAAACTGAGACTCAACAGTGTTTACAGTGAAGCTGAGACTCAACACTGTTTACAGTGAAACAGAGACTCATCACTGTTTACAGTGAAACTGAGACTCATCGCTGTTTACAGTGAAGCTGAGACTGAACACTGTTTACAGTGAAGCTGAGACTCAACACTGTTTACAGTGAAATAGAGACTCATCACTGTTTACATTGAAACTGAGACTCAACACTGTTTACATTGAAACTGAGACTCAACACTGTTTACAGTGAAGCTGAGACTCAACACTGTTTACATTGAAACTGAGACTGAACATTGTTTACAGTGAAACTGAGACTCAACACTGTTTACATTGAAACTGAGACTGAACATAGTTTGCATTGAAACTGAGACTGAACACTGTTTACAGTGAAACTGAGACTGAACACTGTTTACAGTGAAACTGAGACTCAACACTGTTTACATTGAAACTGAGAATGAATACTGTTTACAGTGAAACTGAGACTCAACACTGTTTACAGTGAAACTGAGACTGAACATTGTTTACATTGAAACTGAGACTGAACACTGTTTACAGTGAAACTGAGACTGAACACTGTTTACAGTGAAACTGAGACTGAACATTGTTTACAGTGAAACTGAGACTGAACATTGTTTACAGTGAAACTGAGACTGAACACTGTTTACAGTGAAACTGAGACTGAACATTGTTTAAAGTGAAACTGAGACTCAACACTGTTTACAGTGAAACTGAGACTGAACACTGTTTACAGTGAAACTGAGACTGAACACTGTTTACATTGAAACTGAGAATGAACACTGTTTACAGTGAAACTGAGACTGAACACTGTTTACAGTGAAACTGGGACTGAACATTGTTTACAGTGAAACTGAGACTGAACATTGTTTACAGTGAAACTGAGACTGAACATTGTTTACATTGAAACTGAGACTGAACACTGTTTACAGTGAAACTGAGACTGAACACTGTTTACAGTGAAACTGAGACTGAACACTGTTTACAGTGAAACTGAGACTGAACACTGTTTACAGTGAAACTGGGACTGAACACTGTTTACAGTGAAACTGAGACTGAACATTGTTTACAGTGAAACTGAGACTGAACATTGTTTACATTGAAACTGAGACTGAACATTGTTTACATTGAAACTGAGACTGAACACTGTTTACAGTGAAACTGAGACTGAACATTGTTTACAGTGAAACTGAGTCGTGTGATGCTAACCCCTGCTTACACCAACATTAGAAGAAGTTGGCATCTGTTCGTAGAGATATAATGGCCTAGTGGTCTAAGCGCCCCACATACAGAGGCTATAGTCCTCGTTGTAGAGGTTGCTGGTTCAGATCCCGGCCTGCAGCCACTTGCTGCATGTCTTCCCCCGCTCCCCACACCCCGTCTCTCTACAGCTGTCCTATCCTAAAGGGAAAATATGCAGTTTTTAAAGTGTAAAGAAAAGGGGATGACACTGTTTTGTGATTGGCTCTTGTCTCAGGGTTACCTAGGAGACCAGAAGGCATTCATCGCCACTCAGGGTCCGATGGTGAACACAGTGAATGACTTCTGGCAGATGGCTTGGCAGGAGGAGTCTCCCGTCATCGTCATGATCACCAAACTGAAGGAGAAGAATGAGGTAACGTTTAAGATGCCCGACAGTAGATGGAGTCAAAGACAAACACTAAGACTGTGATGAACGCTGATCAGAACTCGTGTCTCTGCAGAAATGTGTTCTGTACTGGCCGGAGAAGAGAGGGATCTATGGGAAGGTTGAAGTTTTAGTGAACAGCGTTACAGAGTGTGAACACTACACCGCACGCAGCCTCACACTCAAGGTACACACACTTTCAAAATGTAGGATGTAGAGAAGGTTCCCTCGTCTCTACAGTTTGAATGAACAATGGTTCCTGTTTTTGTTCAGTGTGGGAATCAAACCCGCGTGCTGAAGCATTACTGGTACACATCGTGGCCCGACCACAAAACCCCGGACTCAACGCTGCCGCTGCTGCAGCTGATGGCTGACGTAGAGACGGACAGACGGGCGGCTGCCGCCAAAGGGCCGGTTATCGTCCACTGCAGGTATGGAGAGAAGAAGACTGTTAACTGACCTCTTAACTACAACTGAGATTAACAGAGATAACTCCATTTCCCATGCTCCTCTGCTGCAGTGCCGGGATTGGTCGAACAGGCTGTTTCATCGCAACAACGATAGGCTGTCGGCAGTTTCAGCTCGAAGGATTGGTGGATGTTCTTAGCATCACCTGCCAGCTCAGAGCTGACAGGTAACATACACACACACACACACACACACACACACACACACACACACACACACAGACAGACAGACATACACACACACACACACACACACACACACACACACACACAGACAGACAAACATACACACACACACACACACACACACAGACAGACAAACATACACACACACACACACACACACACACACACACACACACAGACAGACAAACATACACACACACACACACACACACACACACACACACACACACACAAACATACACATACGCACACACTCCATGGTTGCAAAAATTACAAGGACATTAAAGGACAGATGATCGAAGAAGTTAAAGTTCCCACTTATCGGTTTGTTAACCATCTTCATGCATATCCACAGACATGACTCTGTAGTGGAAGTCACTGTATTATAAACAGTCATGACTCTGCAGTGGAAGTCACTGCATTAAACACAGACATGACTCTGTAGTGGAAGTCACTGCATTATAAACAGTCATGACTCTGTAGTGGAAGTCACTGCATTAAACACAGACATGACTCTGTAGTGGAAGTCACTGCATTAAACACAGACATGACTCTGTAGTGGAAGTCACTGCATTAAACACAGACATGGCTCTGTAGTGGAAGTCACTGCATTAAACACAGACATGACTCTGTAGTGGAAGTCACTGCATTAAACACAGTCATGACTCTGTAGTGGAAGTCACTGTATTATAAACAGTCATGACTCTGCAGTGGAAGTCACTGCATTAAACACAGACATGACTCTGTAGTGGAAGTCACTGCATTATAAACAGTCATGACTCTGTAGTGGAAGTCACTGCATTATAAACAGTCATGACTCTGTAGTGGAAGTCACTGCATTATAAACAGTCATGACTCTGTAGTGGAAGTCACTGCATTAAACACAGACATGACTCTGTAGTGGAAGTCACTGCATTAAACACAGACATGGCTCTGTAGTGGAAGTCACTGCATTAAACACAGACATGACTCTGTAGTGGAAGTCACTGCATTAAACACAGACATGACTCTGTAGTGGAAGTCACTGCATTAAACACAGACATGGCTCTGTAGTGGAAGTCACTGCATTAAACACAGAAATGACTCTGTAGTGGAAGTCACTGCATTATAAATAGACATGACTCTGTAGTGGAAGTCACTGCATTAAACACAGAAATGACTCTGTAGTGGAAGTCACTGCATTAAACACAGACATGACTCTGTAGTGGAAGTCACTGCATTAAACACAGAAATGACTCTGTAGTGGAAGTCACTGCATTAAACACAGACATGACTCTGTAGTGGAAGTCACTGCATTAAACACAGACATGACTCTGTAGTGGAAGTCACTGCATTAAACACAGACATGACTCTGTAGTGGAAGTCACTGCATTATAAACAGTCATGACTCTGTAGTGGAAGTCACTGCATTATAAACAGTCATGACTCTGTAGTGGAAGTCACTGCATTAAACACAGACATGACTCTGTAGTGGAAGTCACTGCATTAAACACAGACATGACTCTGTAGTGGAAGTCACTGCATTATAAATAGACATGACTCTGTAGTGGAAGTCACTGCATTATAAACAGTCATGACTCTGTAGTGGAAGTCACTGCATTAAACACAGACATGACTCTGTAGTGGAAGTCACTGCATTAAACACAGACATGACTCTGTAGTGGAAGTCACTGCATTATAAATAGACATGACTCTGTAGTGGAAGTCACTGCATTATAAATAGACATGACTCTGTAGTGGAAGTCACTGCATTATAAATAGACATGACTCTGTAGTGGAAGTCACTGCATTAATGTATAATTGGTGACAGTGTTGTTTTATACCCTTAATGTCTCTGTGCAGGGGAGGTATGATCCAGACAGGTGAGCAGTACGAGTTTGTCCACCACGCCTTGAGTCTGTACGAAGTCCGCCTCTCTGCAGAAACCGGCCCATGAGTAGGACCAGCCAACCGAACACGCCGTGTTGACTTTAACCAGAAGGTGTGCTGACATCTCCTCTGAAGATATGATTGTTGAGATTTGGAGATCCTTGAGGATTATGGAAACTCTGATGGAGGTGTTTTAAGTTTGATTGACATTTGGACAACCAGTAAAGCTTGTTGTGGGCGGAGCCTGTGGAGCGAAAGAGGAAAGGTACTTTTCTGAAAAGGGAATGTCTCCGCTCTTCTTCTGCTGTTTTTTCTTTGTGTGTTTTTGGCGAGTAGTTCTTCTGAGGAAATCAAAGAACCTGCCAACTTCACCCCTCCTAATCAATGACTGTCAGAGCGTGTCGTCTTTAATCAACCAGACTGTTGTATAACTGTTTCCTGCCATGGAGACGTAGATGTAGTTCGACTGGAATCGATGGTACATTGTTCAATAACACTGCTGTGTTTTTGTGTCTTATAGAATTTTACAATTATTTTGTAAAGTGGTGTTCTGGTAGAAAACCTAAAATCTAAAAAAAGACTGTTAGCTGGTTTCACTTTTGGTAAAACTCCTTTATCAACGTTGAGCCAAACCTAGCTGAGCTCCTTTGTGACTTCAGTACTCCCCATCCAGAGCTTTGGGAAAGATGATAATTCTTACTTCTTGGCTGCCATCATTTTTATTTTTGTAAAAGTTTTTATTGTTTCAAAATGTTTTGTACCACTACAACTTGTTTAAAAATTCTCAGAGACTCTTAACATCTAAGTAAATGGTTAGCTTGGAATGCTAACGAGTGAAAGTAGCATTGGTTTTTACTGCCTTCATGCTAACGCCACTTCTTGCGAAACAGACGTTCGTGAGTGGATGAGCCATTGCTATAGCTAGCCAGATGACAAACTGCCAAGACCCATTTGATAACCTATTAAGAGAGATTAAGTGCAGATTATTACTTAGATTAAAAATTAACTCCATAATCTTTATTTCCATCATTTGGCTCTTTTTTTTTTTTCTCCACCAAAACTTTCGGAGCACCAAAGTCACAAACAGAGCTACCTTTAGCCATAGCTCAGATGCTAAAAGCTAACACACCAATGCAATGATAAATAAGCTCCTGCTCAGCTAGCCATCGTAGTCCAGTAATCTAATAGAAGCTAGCTCTAGCTTTAATGTTCAGTGTTGATGACATGTCAATATAGAGGCGCTAACCTACATTAAAAGCTTTTGCTAATACCAGCTTGCTATGCTATCATAATATTTAGCTAACACAATCAAATCTATTCCTTGTAATTGATAATTTTTCCTCAATAATGTTTATAATTTTCAACATGTCCAGCCTCTACGTCGTTTCAGATGGATTATGAGAGCTGTAGCTTTGAATGCGATCACAGTAGATTTTAATCTTTATAAAAAAAATGATGAAGGTCATAAAGAATCCGTTCACACCATCAAACTTTATCTTTTAGAAAGATCATCAAACACTTACAGAGAGTGGAACTCAAAAAACTGTTGTAGCACTTTTTTCTGTTGCCAACTAATACAGGCGATTTAACTTAAAAGTCATTACATTCTTATTAAAGTCATCTTTTTAATTTGACAACTACAAAACAAATTCAGCAGAGACTAAATTTAATTTAAAACAAATATCTCACAGCTTGCTCTCAGAGTTTACATTATAGGACAGATATTCCCCTGTTTTTCAAAATGTTGCTTTATACCAAAAATGTGAAATATTTTCGTCATCTCATCGTTGTGCTGGTGTAAATTATGTTATTTAGTGAGTGTGTTATATCGGTGAAGAAATAATAACTTTATTTTTATACAGTTTTTACATGTTTTGATGTGTTTAGCAGCTATGAGACTTTTGACATGAAGAATCTCTTAATGAAGCCTCATCATCCTCAAACCATCAACTTACCAGGAGCAGAATCAAAACAGAGCCAAAAATTTAAAGTTGAAACAATCTGACATCCAACAGTTAAAGCGTCCGAAACTTAAAGGCAATACGTTTGAAAATTACAAGAAATATTGAATGTTCAGATGTTATTATTTTAAATGTATGCCTTTACTCTTAATGTTATTACTCATTATATTACTGTTTTATTCAATATTACAACTTTATTCTGCTAGTAGAGACATTCTTAATATATTACAATTTTATTTTTCAAAATGTAAAACTTGGTATTGTAAAATTTGGATAAAGTATGACTTTATTTTTGCCATAACAACTTTATTCTTACTTCTATTCGTAATATGATGTATTTAATATTACAACAGCAAATGTTAGACTTGTCTTCTTCGGGACGGATATTCAGCGTAGTGACCAAAACATATGAAATGCCAAAATGTTCTCCTCTTCTAAGGGAAAGTTTATTTTATGTCCAACAAAGAGACATTTTTGAGTCTTTTATGAGTTCCTGGTGTGTTGCCTGGTTTTAGAGATCCGATGTCTCTACGTTAATGCCAGTAATGAAGAACACTCGTCGAATGAATGAATGAGAAAACATTGTGCAGTAAATGTCAAAGTGCTTTTACATCAAATGTGGGCAGTAATGTTTCAAATCATGGACCTCAAACTTGGAGCTCTTGCTGCTAAAACCAGAGACGTCAGGACCGAACGGAAGATGGACAATAAACAAGAGAAACTCTGAATTCTTTTTCTAATGACAATTATTTTCTATTTATTCTTCTTCTTGTGATACAATCGAAGGACGTCTTTGTCTACGTGTCCGACATGAACCTGATTTACACCTCAGTCAGGTCAGAACATGGATCCATTACTCATTGAATAACGGTTTAAAACCCACAACATTAAATTTGATATGGACTTCATTTCCAGTTTGAACTGACTGAAGTGAGCCGGCCTCCAACACACACTGCCTCTGACGTAGTATTGTGTATGTACAGTAGGTTCATGTCCTGTACTTTATTGTCCTCGACTGTTGATGGAGGTTAAAGGGACGCTACACATTTCAACTTCATAAAACTGAAAGTCTTTTCCTCACAGAGATGTAATGTACTGAGATGAAGAAGTAAAACAGGGAAAATGATCGGGTTGGTACTCTTGGTTTAAATGAACTCAAGGTGGTTTCCAGTGCCGTCTTCCTTTCTTCCGGTCCAGTCCGGTCTGGATCGTCTTATCAAACATGCAAAATAGTGGAAAGCATCTAACTCAATATTTGTGGCGCAACAAGCCTGTAATTGTAAGTAACACTTAATATTAGCGTTTATTTGAAGCAGTTTGTTAAAGAAACTTAAATAAAAGCTTCCTGCGTGTTCGGTATTTTTAACGACATGTTAGCGTCCCTTTATCTGCTGTGTGAGCTCTACAGAGTGCAGCTGATGCTAATACGTGTACGTGGTTTTTATCTGTATTACTAATCAACTTGAATGTTGTAACAGTCTGGAGCGTTCGCCACTGAGTAGTGCTGTAACCTCTTTATCTACTCTCTATGGTCAAATATATTGTTCCCTATAATCTGTACATAAACACAGGACATCAAACTCTGACTCTTGTTGTGTCTGACTCAAACTGATCCGTTCACGATGATTTAACGTAATAACTCTGTACAGTGAAGTTCCTCTGTTGGTAGATGAAACCAGGGTTCCCAGACTTTCATGTAATAAGAGAGAGTGAGACAAAGAGAGGAGGGGAGCAGGAAGGAAGGAAAGGTGTGGATGACTAAAAGTAGCCCCGACCAGCTGAAACAAAAGCACTTTGGCCTTTAAAAGCTACATAACCGAGAGTTACTCGAACTTCTGCGGGTCAGATTTAACCCCTGTGGGTTCTTATGAACATGAACAGTATTTTCAAGATAAGGTCATCTTGTGTATTACAAGAACATGTGCTTTAAATATGTCAGTACTGAACAGCAGACGTGTTAAAAACATTTTAATAAAATGTGCAAATTTAGAGATTTATTAAAATCACTGCATTTTAATTCTGAGTTAGGATGACTGACTTCAGTAACATCACTAATATCCAAGCTAACACCTCCAACACTTTCATGGAATCTGGTCTAAGTTTCTTAAGATCCTGCAAAGTGTCCTGGGACCGTGCAAAGTGTCCTGGGACCGTGCAAAGGCTTCCTGGGACCGTGCGAATGAACCTAAAGGCTCAAACACGGAGCTTTGATGGTGCCTTAGTTCTGGATCCTTAGAGATTCATTCAAAATAAACTCTGTTAAGACGAACGATTAAAACAGTTTATTATCATCCAGAAACAAGGACGTGTGTAGACTACACTGTGAAGACTACACTGTGTAGACTACACTGTGTAGACTACACTGTGGAGACTACACTGTGAAGACTACACTGTGTAGACTACACTGTGTAGACTACACTGTGTAGACTACACTGTGTAGACTACACAGTGTAGTCCTCACTGTGAAGTCCTCAGGCGTCCTTGTTTCCATCCTGTCTCAGTGGAATGAATCTCACGTCTCTATTTTTAACATCTACCTGTGATGTTGGAGCCGACAGGTGAGCTGATATTGTCACTGCTGGTTTATTTATATCCTGCTCCCAGGCTGGGTTTGTAGTCGTGCCTTTGCGGTGACTCACAGAGCTGTTGGCTTGATTGAGGAAGTCCGTTAGTGACTCCCAAACTCGACACTATAGACTTGGACAGACAGACGGGCAGGAAGAGAGACAGACAGATGGTGAGACGGGGAGGGGACCCAGGGGTGGAAAGGCTGAGTTTGAAGTCTGAGAGGGTTGAGTTCAGGACTGACGTGAGACTGAGAAGATCGGAGGGAACAAATTGAAGACACTTCTGGAAGAACTGGAAACTATTTTTGTCAGATCTGGGATTTATTCTTGTTTCCAAATTGGAAAAAGGACATTTAACACATTGTTATTTGTTTTATCTTAAAGCTCTATTTTCCTGTGCTGAAGAACTGAAATACAACGATCCTGGGATATTATCTGCTGGAGTCGGTGAATGTAAACTCATCTTCAGCCTCAGGATTATGTTGGTGCGTGCTCGCTCTGAGGATCTGAAGGAGGATCAAAATGCTGAAATGTAAAGTTCAAAGTTATTTCTGCTGCCTGTGGTTCACCTCGCTGCTGCTCCAGGTGAGTTTCTATATTTTACATTTTGATTATTCATGTAGAAAATCAATTTTGAGCTTTATTGTCCATTGTTTTCTAAGATTTAAAAGGCTGCTGTTTTTCATCTCAAAGGATTTCACTTGTTCATTTTAAATATAACTTTTTTCACTTCTGTCTTTAAAATTGAAGAACTGGCTTCAGTGTGTAAACAACCTTTAATTTTCTCATTTAACCTGGAAATTAACTTTTACAAAGATTAGCCACGACTACTTTAAAAACAACTCCTATTTAATATTAGATATTGATTTATTTTCTAATGCAGCGGCAGCACACTGCGTCACAGCGATTATTATGGTCTATCAGTGTTTTTAGATTAACTCTAGATCCAGGGTCTGCTAGATCCACCAGGGTCAGGTAATCCAGCTCACTCGGTCCAACTGGATTGGATTGAGTTGAATCAGATACAGACTTTGAGGATTACCAAATCTAGATTAGTATTGCTGTTTATGGGGACATACTACAGTCTTTGTCCACAGGGGGGCGCTGAAACCCAAACAAAGATCCTCACAGTTTTGACTTGGATATTTTTTGTCATATTTTTGGGTGAAACTTTTTCTGAATACTAAATCTGTTAGTTTTTTCAAAAACAGAAATTTACCTCATCTACTTTGTCATAACATTAATTCAGCGTTTGTGCTAAGCTAGGCTAAATAAGACATGTCTTTATTAACATATAGAAAAAAGAGGATTTCCGTCCCAATAGTTTCAACATTGAAAGCACATTTATTATTTTCATCCCCCTGAAACGGACTCGTCGTGATCTCTGGGTCGTGTCAGCAGCGTTGTTTGTCTCCGTCCTCCCTGAACCTCATTATCAGTGACGAATAGTTTCACGTCCTGTTCTGCTTTCCAGGAGAAAAGGTTATTGAGTTCAGAATGACTGTTATCACTCGCTGCACACACAGGGACATCTAAAAGGTCGAAGGTCAGGTGAACAGTTCAACCCAAAAAAAGTGATAAAAACTCACAAATAGCCGCAGCTGATGATGATTCCTGCAGAATCACAAAAGAGTTATCATTAAAGCTGTTGCAAGTTTTTATTACATTTTTGTTTTACAAGATTAAATCAAAACTAATTTCTGGGTTTTATTTCCAAACCTAAATATTAATCTTTGTTCACAGAAGTTCGAGGTCAGCAGTTAAAGAGCTCGTAAAGTGAGCAGAGTAGATCAGCTGAGAGAAGAACACTAAATACATAAATACATATCATAAATATAAACACAGTCTGCTGATTTACATCAACTGAGAGAAGAACACTAAATACATAAATACATATAAATATAAACACAGTCTGCTGATTTACATCAACTGAGAGAAGAACACTAAATACATAAATACATATAAATATAAACACAGTCTGCTGATTTACACTTATTCTACTTCTTGGTACAGAACTGACTCTGGATGCTTTAGCCTAGCTTAGCATAATGACTGGAAACAAAGGGAAAGCCTGTTTTGATTCAAAGTTAAAAAAAGTTCACCCCATGTCTAAAGTTCAGTGATCCATTATTAAAAGTCTCGTTCACCATCACATACTGTATTATATTTATATGATTAATATTATAAACTTATATTAAAAAAAATCTTTTGAAAAAAATCAAATACAATTTTAAAACTGAATTTGACATTTTTTTGTACTAGTTTTTAACATTTTTTAAGGAAGTTTTGTTTTGAATTTTGACATTTTAGCCCATTTCAAAATTTCAGTTAAAACCTGAAAATCAGGTGACAAATATGTTTCTAATTTTCAGATTAAAACTTATATTTCAAACGAAGAATCACATTTACTCTATTTCTTTTTTAAATGTAGGCTTTACTACAGAAACAAGAATATGTATGCGGTTTTTTAACATTTTCATTTTTGAGAAAAATATTCACAGCAAACATGATTGAAAATTGTTAAAGTTCAGAGTGTAATTTTTAAATCAAAGAATAGAAGCACTCCTTTGTTGGTCTCTGTTATTAAACTGAGGTTAAACTTCAGAACGGGGCTCTGAGTACCTTAGTAGGGTCAGGGAACCAGTCCAGGATGGGTATTTAATATAACAACAGACACAAAAGTCAGGATCACAGATTTACAAATAACATCAACTTCAGAAGTCTCTTTATTATATTTAGTTCTTCATCTTCCTAACTTCACTTTCTTTTTCCTGTCAGGATCTGAGCAGAGCAGCTCCGGCAGAGAGCCAGTCCGCCCCTTGTAGCATCTCTGTGTCTGAGCCAGAATCCAACCTGGACTCCATCTCTCTAACCATCAACACACCCGGACACGACTGCTCCTTCACCCTCACGTCTCCTGACACAGGAGCAGACGGCGCTGAGTGTAAGAACAGAATAACGACGAGTGGACATGAGGAGGTAGAGACGAATGAGATCAAAGAAAAGGAGCACACAGAGGAGGAGGTGAAGGAGGAGAAAGAAGGGAACTATCTGGGGACCAATCAGCTAGGAGTTGAGGATGGAGGTAACAAGGAGGCAGGAGGTGTTTTCACGTGTGTGTTGGATCACCTGGAGCCAGGAACCGCCTACCTGCTGCAGGTTCAGTCTCAGAAAGACGAGGAGACCATCAACATCACCGTGCACACCCGTGAGTCCAAACATCCCCGTACTACTCTAACGGACTCTAACGGACTCTAACGGACTCTAACAGACTGTAACAGACTGTAACAGACTGTAACGGACTCTAACGGACTGTAACTGACTCTAACAGACTGTAACAGACTGTAACAGACTGTAACAGACTGTAACGGACTCTAACGGACTGTAACGGACTGTAACTGACTCTAACAGACTGTAACAGACTGTAACAGACTGTAACAGACTGTAACAGACTGTAACGGACTCTAACGGACTGTAACTGACTCTAACAGACTGTAACAGACTGTAACAGACTGTAACAGACTGTAACAGACTGTAACAGACTCTAACGGACTGTAACAGACTGTAACGGACTCTAACGGACTGTAACTGACTCTAACAGACTGTAACAGACTGTAACAGACTGTAACAGACTGTAACAGACTGTAACAGACTCTAACGGACTCTAAAGGCTGATTTATACTTCTGCGTCAGCCCCTACGCAGCAGGGGCTGACGCGGACATGAGCCCCACATACTTCTGCGTCGATGTGTCCGTGTCGCGCAGCAATTCTCCTCCGAAACGCTTGAGGGCAGTGTGGTCTCTCTGATAGCCGGTCGCCTGCTTCCGGTCCTGCTACGATCTCTGTTTACTTTTCCACATCGATTCAGAGCGTGTTCTGTTAATCTACAGCTGATACATGTTGCTGTTTATCATACAGACATGATTACATGAAGAATAGAGAGGAGGAGATGAAATACACGGCCGATGTGTGGCCGATGTCCGGGATCCGGGAAGTGCTGTGAATGCGGGAAAGACAAAGCCGTCGAGCGGACCAATCACAGAGCTTGCGGTCCGACTCTAACTGACTGTAACAGACTGTAACGGACTCTAACGGACTCTAACAGACTGTAACTGACTCTAACAGACTGTAACTGACTGTAACTGAGTCTAACAGACTGTAACTGACTCTAACAGACTGTAACTTACTCTAACAGACTGTAACAGACTGTAACAGACTGTAACGGACTGTAACGGACTCTAACGGACTGTAACTGACTCTAACAGACTGTAACTGACTGTAATGGACTCTAACTGACTGTAACAGACTGTAACTGACTCTAACAGACTGTAACAGACTGTAACTGACTGTAACAGACTGTAACTGACTCTAACAGACTGTAACAGACTGTAACTGAGTCTAACAGACTGTAACTGACTCTAACAGACTGTAACGGACTCTAACGGACTCTAACAGACTGTAACGGACTGAACCTTCTCTGGGTAGTGTCGCAAAGTCCTCGTACACAGGCGCAGTTAGATCTTTATTTTTATTCACGCTTCTCTAAGTTTTCCTTTCAATTAAAACATGAAGCTGAAGAAGCTGAAGAAGCTGATGAAGCTGAAGAAGCTGATGAAGCTGATGAAGCTGAAGAAGCTGATGAAGCTGATGAAGCTGAAGAAGCTGATGAAGCTGATGAAGCTTAATAAGCTGATGAAGCTGATGAAGCTGAAGAAGCTGATGAAGCTGAAGAAGCTGAAGAAGCTGATGAAGCTGCACTCAATAAGCTACACTACAATACCTGTCCTATAACACAGAGTTATACTGAGCTGTACATTTAAAACACACACACATATGGAGATACACACACACATGCACACACAGAAACATGGCGGCGAGGACAAACTTCCTTTAACAGGCAGAAACCTCGAGCAGAACCAGACTCATGTTAGACACACATCTACTGAGACAAGTCTGGAGAGAGGGATAGAGGGAGGTGAAGAGAGAGAGAGAGAGAGGAGAATGAGAGAGAGGGATAGAGGGAGGTGAAGAGAGAGAGGGAGCGGTGACTGCACTCTGTGGAGTCACAGATTTTAAGATGTCTGCTTCAAAGACTAACATGTTGCTTTAGATTTAATAAAAGTGAAACAGACTTCATGGTATTGACGGCGTTCGGCCACTGATACGGTGAAATAATCTGACTTTAATTTCACATATTTAACTACATCTTTCTACGTTTGACTGAAGGAACTTTACTCAGTGATCATCAGAGTCCGTTCAGATAGTTTTAATCCTTCACAGACGTTTGGAATGAAAACAGACTCGACTGGTCTGTTCACCATGTTCAGTCAAAGATTGTTTTCTGTTCTCTTCTATTGTTTCCATCTCCTCTGACCTCTCGTCTTTTGAAGTACAAGAACAAAACACGACATCCGTGTTGTGTTGAGTCTTTGTGTGTGTGTGTGTGTGTGTGTGTGTGTGTGTGTGTGTGTGTGTGTGTGTGTGTCTCAGCGTGTCTCAGAGTTAATGTCATGTAGCTTCCCCTCTCTGGAGCTCTGTGATTAGCGGCAGGAACCACAGTCCTGCTGAGAGAGAGTGATAGAGCCCAAACAGTACATGTGTGTTAGTAAGCGTGCGTGTGTGTGTGTGTGTGTGTTAGTGTGCGTGTGTGTGTGTTAGCATGTGTGTGTGTGTTAGCGTGCGTGTGTGTGTGTTAGCATGTGTGTGTGTGTGTGTGTGTGTTAGCATGTGTGTGTGTGTGTCTCCATGCTGGCGGGCGTCCAGAACAGAAGTTGGACCCTCAGTGTGTATTTCCATCGTGGGCAGAGCTCCGGGTTCAGACATTTCCTCCCTCCATTGTTTCTTTGTTCTGTGGGAAGCACTGGGAAAGGTGTGTGTGTGTGTGTGTGTGTGTGTGTGTGTGTGTGTGTGTGTGTGTGTGTGTGTGTGTGTGTGTGTGTGTGTGTGTGTGTGGTTGACGGGAGGAAACAGGGTGTTACTGCGCCCATTTGAGTCCTGAAGGTAACCCTCCCAGCAATGCAAACACTTTTTCTTCTTCTGTGGTGTTTGGTGGTTTCTTATCTCTTGAGGCACTTTGACCTGAGGTGGTCACATGACCTCTTAGGATTGTTTTGAAGTGTTTTCATAGTTCGGTCGGCCGTCATAGTTTCTTTGAATATTCATTGATTAAGCTGTTAATAATTTTCATCCACTCATAAAGCGTTTACGCGTTCAGCTGAATATGACGGACACATTGAACCGTTAGCATCATCATTTCATGTTAGCACATATGGACCCGTATCAGTTCTTGTATTGACCTTGATAGTGCCTGGATTGCAGTATTGGGTATTGGCAATATCACCCCCACCCTCGGCTTCAGTTACACTTTCCATCAACAGGAGAATTATTTCTAACACGTACACATCTTTAAAGTATCTCAGCTAGACGGTCCAGGTCCACAGTCCATCCTCTGAATACAAACCAGTCCTAACATGTAAACTGATTCAAATATGTCTGGCAAGTTAAGATGTATTTCCTCCCTCAGTGTAAAAACTCAGCTGGTGTTGGAGAAACATCAGCAGTCGGTCTGAAAGCTGGCTCCGAGTGTTTGTTTGTCTCACTTTGGCACTCTGAGCTGAGATGTCGCAGCCTGATAATATTGTTTGACCTCAGTTTGAAGCACCAGTGGCGACACAGAGGCACTAACACTCAGCGAGGCATTGTGGGAAAATAAACAGTAAAGGCTTGAAGAGAAGCAGGGGAGTGGGAGTGTTTTTTAGCCTGAGTGTGTCAACAGGACTCCAACAGAGCGTTTGATGGCAAGGCCACAGCTCCAGGGATGGTTTTCCTGCTGAAACTTTCCTGCTGTTCCACCGAAGCTCACGCTAAAAACAGATAAATCATGTTAAAGGAACAGCTCGAAACACGGGGAGGGGGGATGTCCACTGTCTTTGTGTGGAGTTAGGCTGACGAGCATCCTCTTTAGGGGTCTAAATGATGGTTTTAGGACCACTTCTCTGACAGGAATTGTGTGTTTATCATCAGGGCCGTCAGCAGTGAGCGGCCTGTCAGTGACCTCCAGGACCGGCAGCAGCCTGGGCCTTTCCTGGCAGGCTGGCCCAGGGAGGACGCAGCGCTTCAGGCTGCAGCTTCAGGATCACACCGGTACGTCTGTCAACAACAAGAAATGTAATAAATGACGACGACAGGATGTGAACTAACCCTTCACGTTTAGCCATCGACTGTTTCTCGTGACAGCTTTCCAAAACATTTAGAGTGGCCCTTCTGATTGGCTGCAGTAAGGACCTACATAAACCCCGCCTCCTCCATGATTACCGAACAACATGAGTAAAACTATCACCGTCCTAAAAGTCATGGTACCCTCTGTTTCTGTCAGGTCTGCTGAGGAACGAGACATTAGAAAGCACAACAACCCAACACACGGTCGCCCACCTGTCACCTGGATGCCTGTACAATATAACCATGGTTACAGAGGCAGGTGGACTGCAGAACAGCCTGACGATGGAGACTCAGACAGGTATAAAAAAAGAAAGAAGAGGAAGCAGAAAAGAAAAAGAAGGGATTAACGGAATAAATAAGTCTTCTGATTTTCTTTCTAGTTCCTGCTTCTGTCACCAATCTCACCGCCAACAGTAACAGAACAAGCATCCTGCTGTCATGGCAACAACCTGAAGGCGACCTGGACGAGTTGGATGTGAGCGTCTCCACTAATGGCACAGGCCTTAAAGAGATAACTCTTCCTCCGGACGCCACGGAGGTATCAGTAGACCAGCTGACCCCAGGCTCGGCTTATCATATCATTGTGATAACCAGGGCTGGGAAACTAAAGAACCAATCAGAGCTCAGCGTCAGGACAGGTGAGGCTGTCTTTATCTCATCCCTTTCTTTTCAAACTTGTATTCTTATTTTCTCAGTTTTTTTATTTCTTTAGCAGATTTTATATTATTTAAATTGTTTTTCTCTTTTCTTTTTGTTTCTTTATTCAGTTTTTCTTTTTATCACCCCTGATTTTTCTTTGTCTGTCTTTTTTCACTCCTTTTTGTTTTTTATTTACCTTTTTATCTTTTCCATTCAAAATATATATATATTTTTTTTATTCCTTTTCTTTTTGTTACTTTTTACTTGAAGGTCTTTTTAAAACTATTTTAATATTTTAAACATTTGTCTTTTGACTTTCCTTCATACAGAATTATTATTTTCACCTTTGGTTCTCTTTGGCTTTGTATTTCCTGTTTCCATAATCTTCCTGAGCTTTTTTATTTTCCCGTTCTTCTTTTATTATTTATTTTTGTTTGTTGATATTTTGTCTTTCTTTTTTCTCCAGCTCCGGCAGCAGCATCCCAACTCTCAATGTCCCCTTCCTCTAACGATGGTGGCCTCGTCTTGTCTTGGACGCCCCCTGCAGGCCACTGGGAGAGCTACAGGGTCTCTCTGTTTGATGGATCCCTGCAGTTAGTCAGCGTCGCTCTGGATCAAGAGACAGTGACCTTCAGCTTTCCTGGGACGGGACTAATACCTGGAAAACTTTACAGAGCAGAGCTGGAAGTGGAGAGTGGAGGACTGAAGGCCGAGAGCAGCTGTGAAGGGGCAACAGGTACTGCAGGAAGATATGACTCAAATATGAACATGTTCATGTAACTGTACTCAGAGATGAGATATATATATATACTCAGAGAGGAGATATATATACACAGAGAGGAGATATATATACTCAGAGATGAGATATGTATACTCAGAGATGAGATATGTATGCTCAGAGATGAGATATATATACTCAGAGATGAGATATATATACTCAGAGATGAGATATATATATACTCAGAGATGAGATATATATACTCAGAGATGAGATATGTATGCTCAGAGATGAGATATGTATGCTCAGAGATGAGATATATATACTCAGAGATGAGATATATACTCAGAGATGAGATATATATACTCAGAGATGAGATATATATACTCAGAGATGAGATATATATACTCAGAGATGAGATATATATACTCAGAGATGAGATATGTATGCTCAGAGATGAGATATATATACTCAGAGATGAGATATGTATGCTCAGAGATGAGATATATACTCAGAGAGGAGATATATATACTCAGAGATGAGATATATATACTCAGAGATGAGATATATATACTCAGAGATGAGATATATATACTCAGAGATGAGATATATATACTCAGAGATGAGATATATATACTCAGAGATGAGATATGTATGCTCAGAGATGAGATATATATACTCAGAGATGAGATATATATACTCAGAGATGAGATATATACTCAGAGATGAGATATATATACTCAGAGATGAGATTATATATACTCAGAGATGAGGATATGTATGCTCAGAGATGAGATATATATACTCAGAGATGAGATATGTATGCTCAGAGATATGTATGCTCAGAGATGAGATATATATACTCAGAGATGAGATATCTACTCAGAGATGAGATATATGTACTGAGATGAGATTATATACTCAGATGAGATATATGTACTCAGAGATAAGATATGTATGCTCAGAGATGGAATGTATACTCAGCGATGAGATATATGTACTGAGATGAGATATATATACTCAGAGATGAGATCTATGTACTGAGATGAGATATATACCTCAGAGATGAGATATATATACTCAGAGATGAGATATATGTACTGAGATGAGATATAT
>NW_023260237.1:0-25746 GCF_009762535.1 Notolabrus celidotus | reverse complement strand
TTTGAATCCACCAATCTTTCGTCATTCTTAAACTTTTTCTTTAAGTTTCAGGGGTCCAGGATGCCACATCGTACGACCGAGCATCGAGATGAAGAGTCCTTTCTCTCCAGTTGTGCTTTTTTTTAAACTTCCTCTTCTCATGAGCTTTCTTCCAGTGCAGCTTTCTGTCGGTAACTTCCCTTCAGACTTTGTTACAGTTTTTCTAAACGTGCAAACACATTTCTAGATACTGTGGCTCAATGTCTTAAAACTCTACACACAAACTGAAAACAATCTCTCTTCTTAAGACTTATTTTTACCCTCAAAACTCTCCACACAGCTACTCTCTGCTTAGATCTCACAGAGCATCAAATAATGTCTGAAGTGATCATCTTAAAACACGACCATCAGAAGTGTAGCTATTAGATTGTTGCTTCACTTTTCCCTATCAGTATCAGTTTACTCATTATGTCACCACTCTTAAGACTGGCCTAAAATATAAATGAACCCTTTTGCCACATTGTCAACAGGCAAGGCCAGGCAAGGCCAGGCAAGGCCAGGCAAGGCCAGGCAAGGCCAGGCAAGGCCAGGCAAGGCCAGGCAAGGCCAGGCAAGGCCAGGCAAGGCCAGGCAAGGCCAGGCAAGGCCAGGCAAGGCCAGGCAAGGCCAGGCAAGGCCAGGCAAGGCCAGGCAAGGCCAGGCAAGGCCAGGCAAGGCCAGGCAAGGCCAGGCAAGGCCAGGCAAGGCCAGGCAAGGCCAGGCAAGGCCAGGCAAGGCCAGGCAAGGCCAGGCAAGGCCAGGCAAGGCCAGGCAAGGCCAGGCAAGGCCAGGCAAGGCAAGGCAGCTTTATTTGTATAGTGCATTTCATACACGAGGGCAACTCAATGTGCTTTACATTAAAAGGTCAAAAGCATTGGAGACATTCAGACAAGCATAATTAAAATGACAAATATGATAAAACAGAAAAGAAAAGGAAAATTAAAAATTACATTAAAATTTTAATTTAAAGGGAGTTAAAATAATCTAAGATAGGAAGGCAGTGGCATATAAAAAAGTCAGAGGGGAAATATTACCATTATATGGATTGATTTGATATGAAGTGTGATCTAGTTTACCATGAGGTTTGGACCAATCAGAATCAAGTATTTAACACAGCCTGAATATAATTAATAATAATAATAATAATAATAATAATAATAATAATAATTCATAGAATTTATATAGCGCTTTTCTTAATTCTCAAAGTCGCTTAACATAAGGTGAAAACTAAAAATAAAACATATAGATAAAACAAAACAGGGTCAGAGGGGGGGCGGGGTCAGAGGTCATGTGTTGTATGCTTCTTTGAACAGGAAGTTCTTAAGGTGTTTTTTAAATGAGAGGAGAGAGTCAGAGTTGAGGATGTGTGGAGGGAGAGAGTTCCAGAGAGTGGGGGCAGCGATGGCAAAGTCTCTGTCCCCCGAGGTGTGGTGCTTGGACTTGGTTATAGGGGGACAGGAGGTTGGCGTCTGATGATCTGAGGCGGCGAGTTGGGGAGTGGCGTTTGAGGGGGTCAATCAGGTAAGAGGGGGCGAGGTTATTGAGGGCTTGAGCAGGATCTTGAAGTGGATTCGGTGCTGAATGGGGAGCCAGTGGAGGTGCTGAAGGATGGGTGTGATGTGGGCTCTGGGTGAGTAACCAGGCAGTGGAATTGTGGACACATTGAAGTTTTTTAAGGTCGGTGGAGGGGAGGCCGTAGAGGATGCTGTTGCAGTAGTCCAGTCTGGAGGTTATGAAGGCGTGGAGGAGGGTTTCTGCAGCAGAGGAGGAGAGAGAAGATCTGAGCCGTGCAATGTTGTGGAGATGAAAAAAGGATACTTTGGTGACGTTTCTGATGTGAGGTTTGAAGGAAAGGGTGGGGTCGAGGGTGATGCCAAGGTTACAGACTACTGGGGAGGGTGTGACTGTGTGGTTGTCGATGCGTAGAGAGAAGTTCTGGGTGGAGGGGAGGAGGGATTTAGGGCCGATTAGAATGATTTCAGATTTATTGCAGTTGAGTTTTAGGAAATTGTTGTTCATCCAATGTTTGAGGTCAGTGAGGCAGTTTCTGAAAGTGGAGATGATGGCAGGAGTGATGGTTTTTGTGGAGATGTAGAGCTGGGTATCGTCGGTGTAGCAGTGAAATTGAAGTCCATGGTGGCGTATGATGTGACCGAGGGGGAGCATGTACAGGATGAACAGAAGGGGACCAAGCACCGAGCCTTGGGGGACACCATGTGTGACGGGGGTGGTACGGGACTTGCTGTTATTGATGGAGATGTATTAAGAGATGTTTTAAGCAATATTTTCTCTTTCGTTTTTTTCCTAGAATCTCTGACAAAGCTGATTTGTCAAGAGCAACCAATCAGGGTGCTGGCTGGAGATGATGTCATTCTACCATGTCACCTTCAACCTTCCATTAGTGCCAGCTCTCAGACAGTGGTGTGGACCAAACCTGGTTTGAACCCAAAGTACATCCACATTCATAAAAATGGAAAACAGGTGCAAGAGTATCAGAATCCATCTTACAAACACCGCACAAGGCTTTTTATGGATGAACTGAGGGATGGAAATGTCTCTCTTAAAATCAGCAGCTTGCAAACCTCTGATGCAGGGACATACCTTTGCATCCTTGAACAAAATCAAATGGAAGCATCAGTCCAACTAGAAGTGGGTAAGTCAGACTGCTTTTGCTTCAATGTATCTTCAAGAAAGGTACAGGGGCTGTTAAATGATAAACTTTTAAAATCACGATTCATCACTGATATTTAATAGTTAATCATGATTAATTGCCAGAGCTGCCGTTAACTTCTGTGATCTAGTTTCATCCACAGGTCTGTTGTGCTTTAAACTGCTTAAAAAAGTTTTAAATTCAAACCATAGTTGCTTTATCACTAACACATTATACGGTGGCTGGGAAGTGCAATGCAAATTAAGAAAGGATGAAACTCTTTTACAAAATTAACATTTTGGAAAACATTTTTACATTTTATGAAACAAAATTAAATTGAAGCCGCAAGCGGCGATGAACGGGCCCTCGCACACCTGCAGCCGCCGCCTACGTGAGCCACTGCCACATGTAAACCACTGCCTGATCTAAGCCACCACATGATGTGAAAGCAAGATCTGAGAGTATATACTGTCTGTGTCCCCTAGGTGGTGCAAATGTTCCAAGTTTTTGGCAGATTGCCAAGAAAACCTCCAAACTTGACAGTGTGCCACGCCCACAATTTTAGTCTGAACAGAATTCCTTTAATTATTTTTAATCATCAATATGTCGGCTATAGAATGTGCCTTGTTTGGACTGAATCGGAGAAAAACTCTAGGAGGAGCTCTCAAAAGTATGCACCCTTATTTGGGCGTCATTCTTCACATTCAAAGCTGTATGTGCGTTTGATGCACCGCCTCAAAGTCTGCCATGCCCACAATTTTAGCCTGAACGTAATTCCTTTTATAATTTTTAATCGTCAATGGGTTTACTATAGGTTACCCTTGGTTTGGACTGAATCAGAGAAAAGCCCTAGGAACAGATAGCGAAAGTATGCACCCTTATTTGGACGTTTTTGGGCGCCATTTTGAATTTTCAAAGCTAGGTGGCGCTATTCCTGTTGAGTTTTGGATATAGGTGTAAGAGGCTTTTTTGTGTGTCCTGATGCCATGAATATGCGTATACGTTTTCAAGCATGTAGCTCAAAATAACCTGTATGGGGAGGCGTTTTTGAAAACTTTAGGGGGCGCTAGTGAGCACATTTTTGCGAATTTTTGCGCGAGACCCATAAATGTGTACATTTTTCACCAGGCCTGATGAGTGTGCAAAAATATCCGTGCTTTCATGCACGTTCAGGGCTCCAAAAATGCATTTGAAGTAAAATACAAAAATCCCTAGGGTTTCAATAGGGCCTTCGCCGCCACTGCGTGTGTCAGTGCTCGGGCCCTAATAAGCAAAACTCTTTACAAAACAAATTTACATTGAAGAAAACTGATTTACAATATCAGACACTTTTACAAGCAACAAAACATTTTTACCAGTCCCAAAACAAATTTTTACAAATGACAGATTGTTACTGAAAAGGAATGTACCAAATACAGGAAGATTGATTGATAACCAAGCTGCTTGAAACTATTTTCCTCTCTTTTCTCACCAGGTGCCGTATCCACACCCTCCATAGAGGTTGTTTCAGAGAAAACAGGGAGTTTGGTTCTTCAGTGCAGATCTAATGGCTGGTATCCAGAGCCTGAAGTGCTGTGGCTGGATGATAAGGGAAACATCCTCTCTGCTGAACATCCAGAGACACTCAAAGGTCCTGATGGTCTCTACTCTGTCAGCAGCAGAGTGACTGTGGAGATGAGAGAGAGCAACTTCTTCACCTGTAGAGTCCATCAGAGGAACATCAAACAGACCAGAGAGACACAATTAAACCTTTCAGGTATTTAGGAGTACCACAGGAATTTAAAATTAATCTCATTTTTATAAAACTCTGACTCTTTGTGTTGTGTCGTTACAGTGAAATGCTTCACTGATGATTGTAATAAATGCACTATTTGGTGCTATATCCTCGTCTTCATTCTGTTCATCTACAGTAAGTTACATTCATTTTCCTTTTTAAAACAAGTCACATTCAGCGCTCTTAAAGCTGGGGTTGGTGTTCAGATTCAGACCCACTTTTTGTTCTCCTGGTTAAAATGATCTTTATGTCCTGATGGTAATCAATACATAATGAGTTCTTAAAGAAGAGGTAAAAAAAGCTGCTATCTACAGCCGGAGTAAACCTGGGAAAACACCAACCAATCCCTGTTTCTGGGGTCCAAAATTTTAAACCAATCAAATCCCGTCCTGCCGTTCTGCCCGCCTCCTGCAGAGCGTACATGTCACCGGCGTTCACTCCCCGTCTCCTGCCTCTGCTTCCCCTGACTCTACTGACTGCCCCTCTCGCTCCACCTCGGGCCTGTCCCCTCTGACCCCATGAGGGTCTTTGCTCAGGACTGTAGTCCGGATCAGAGTCTAAAAAGCTCTCACCACGGGGGCTCTGACAAGCAGAAGAGTTAATGATATTTAGTAAGTCCTACAGAAATGTAGATGTACTGTAGCTGAATGAAGAACTTCTCCTCTAGTCTCTCCTGATGCCTTCACTGACCGTCAAAACTGTAGGAATTAAGAACATCTCCACTGAACAGGTTTAACAAACAGTAGAGCTGTTACAGTGTTATATATGTGTTATAACTTTTCTCCTGATATCGTGTCACCATGACAACTGGATTATGCTAGCATGACAGTTGTGAGTGCTAACAGCAGCCATGTTTGTTTGTGTTTTTAACTTTCACTATGAGAATGTTTTGGTGAGGACCGGTTTTGAATCAGTCACCATCATATGGTCGCAAGTGCATGCTAGTTTTCAGAGACTACCAACCCCAGCTTTAAGTGGTGGCAGAGATATGTAGAAGGTGATTCCAAAGAATGAAAAGGTCATGGAGTGTTGCACAGTTGATATTCGGTCAAATTGTTGCACAGAAAGGCAAATAAGAAAAGATGATTCAGGAAAACTCTGCTTCTCTCCACCACACCAAACATACATGACACAACAAAATACATGACTCTCATGTGTTTCTTCTCATGATCATACATGAAGTAATGCATGTGGTTTCCAGCTTGGCTCATAAAAATCCCTGCAAACCAGAGAGCATCAGAGCTGACAGACAAAGTCCTGATCCCAGCAAAGGTTGTGAAGTTACGTACGTAAGCTGTGTTTGAAACCTATCAGCTGTAGAGTCATCACTGGAGCAGGGAGCATCTGAGCAACCTCCCTTTGCTCTCACTTTCTATCAGCCCCCTACACTTCCATCTCCCTCAGTATAGGGAAGTAAGTTTAAAGACTGCCATGCAGTTTCCCCCTCACTGCTCTGTGTTTAATGCTAATGTCCTCTTCTTTTGTTGGCACACAGGTATCCTTGTCACCTACAATCTGATCCAGAAAAAGGACAAGACAGAACCAGTGAAAAGCTTGACTAAGGAGGAAGACAAGCCTCTCAATGCAATCGAGGTTCCATCGCAAAAGAAAAGTGTTCACTTATGTTGTATTTGACTAAGACTGCTCCATCGCCTTTAAATGTCACATAAAAATGATAAAGATAATGGTTGGATGGAAAACACATTTCTAAATAAAGGGGACTTGTCTCTGTCAGAGCAAAAAGCATGGAGTTTAAAATGCAGGCAGGAAAAAGAGGTCAAATTAACAGGGTTCCCACGCGTCCTGGAAAACCTGGAAAACCTGGAAAACAGTTGACCAGTTTTCCAGTCCTGGAAAACACCTGGAAAATGGGAGAAAAAGTAAAATGTCCTGGAAAATCACAGATTGTCCTGGAAAATGATTCCAACATGACTGTGTGCGATCTAACAAGGTTAAAAAAACACATCCCCATTCAACCTTTGTGGACATTTTTGTCATTCAGATCTATTTAGGTCATTAATGCACTGATCCTCTGATTGTTATTATTAGTTATTAATTTCACTAAGACAGCTTCCAGAGTCCTTTCCTGGCTCTTTTGTTTTTTACTTGGCTTATTTTAAATTTTTTGAGAAAACCTGGGGGGACAGGGTGTTCTCTGTCGCTGCCCCCGACCTCTGGAACTCTCTCCCCCAACACCTCAGATTCTCTCCCTCACTCACCAAATTCAAATCCGGACTCAAAACACACCTTTTTACAAAGGCTTTTAAACTATAATTGATTGATTTTTTTCTTGTTTTGTTTTATTTTGCTGCCTTGCTTTTCTTTGCTTTTTTTGCACTGTTTTCCTTTTGCTTTCCTATTGTATAATTGTATTTTCCTGTAAAGCGCTTGGAGAATCTTTTAAAGCACTTTTATAAATAAAAAGTTGAGATAAAAGCTTCCCATCATTGTTGCTTGGTTGCAATTATAAAGTGAAGTGCTGTACATCTGTGGTTGCATTATTCTATAATCAATTTGCCATCATTTTTAAGGATGTTAGAGATGATTTCATCAATAGCCATAGACTGAACGTCTTCAATGCAGACTTCCACTGAGAGGAACATATAAAACTAATAATAATGATAATAATACATTTTATTTAAAGGCGCCTTTCTCTGCACTCAAGGACACCGCACAGATAGAAATATATATATACACGAATTTACATTAAAGGAAACAAAATCAAAGTCAGAAATGAAAACAATATAAACTAACAAGGGGTAAGAAAAAAAAAATAGAAACAATAACAAAATGACAGAGCAATTGGAGTCAGACGGAGTAGGCGGTTTTGAACAGATATGTTTTGAGTTGTGATTTGAAATGGGGGAAAGAATCTGTGTTTCTGAGTTGAGGTGGTGATGAGTTCCAGAGACGGGGAGCAGAGCGGCTGAATGCTCGGCTCCCCATAGTGGTGAGACGGGCGGAGGGGACAGACAGGTGTATGGAGGAAGAGGATCTGAGGGAGCGGGAGGGAGTGGGAACATGGAGGAGGTCGGACAGATATGGGGGGGCTAGGAACTCACTTTAGACTGTCATACCAGCTTGATCATCACTTAAAAAGTCCTTGAAATGTCCTGGAAAATGATCTCTGCAAAAGAGTGGGAACCCTGATTTAAACATTCTGTGTGCACATTTTTATTGTTTATCTCATTTATGTTGTATAAATATTTTGGTAACCATTTAAAAAATGTACAATTATTTTTCTTGTAAGTCTTGTAATCTATGTATTTCCATACTTTGTATATTATCAAACAGATTTAAAGCACAAAGATATCAGTGTTTCTGACACTGAGCCAACCATCCTCAGACACATGGCAGGCTAGTTTTAGCACAACAGTGACACTCTGGTACAGAAGTAAAATGTCCTGTGGTACCTTGCAGTACATTCATCTGTCCACAGGGTGGTGCTAAGGGGCATTTCTAGGGGATGGCCAAGGGGAGATCTAGCTGCACTCAAAACCTGATTAAATGGGTGTTTGCTTTGTAAGACACAGCATGTATGTTAAATAAACTATCTGTTACAGCAGGCTGGAGAACACAATTAAAATGACAAATATAATAAAACAGAAAAGAAAAGGAAAATTAGAATATATTAAAAATTACATTAAAGTTTTAATTTAAAGTGAGTTAAAATGAGCTAAGATAGGAAGGCAGTGTTAAATATAAAGTCTTAGTCTTTGATTTTAAAGAGGTGAGAGTTGGAGCAGACCTGCAGCTTTCAGGGAGTGTGTTCCAGATATGTGGAGCATAATGACTAAACTCTGCTTCACCAAGTTTCCTTCTGACTCTAGGGACTGAAAGCAGACCAGGACCTGATGACCTCAGAGGTCCAAGTGGTTTATACAGTAGCAGCAGATCAGCCTAAAGCATTCAGGTCTTTATAAACCATCAGCAGGATTTTAAAGTCTATTCTGTGACAGACAGGAAGCCAGTGTAGAGATCTAAGACCTGGAGTGATGTGGTCTACTTTGTTGATCCTTGTTAGGACTCGAGCAGCAGCATTCTGTATGAGCTGCAGCCGTCTGATGGACTCTTCAGGGAGTCCTGTAAAGACCCCGTTACAGTAGTCTAGTCTGCTAAAGATAAATGCATGGAGGAGTTTTTCTGCATCCTGCTGAGACATGAGTCCTTTAACCCTTGATATATTCTGAAGGTGATAGTAGGTGGACTTTGTGATGGTCTTAATGTGGCTGCTGAAATGAAGGTCTGAGTCTAAGACTACACCAAGGTTTCTGGCTTGGTTTGAACATTTCATCTGTGCAGATTGGAGCTGAGCAGTAGCCTTTAACCTTTCTTCTTTGGCTCCAAAAATAATCAGTTTTTTCTTTGTTTAACTGAAGACAGTTCTGTCTCTCGTCCAGTCATTGATTTGTTCAATGCATTTACTCAGTGTTTGTATGGGACTATAATCCCCTGGTGATATGGTGATGTAAATGTGTGTGTCATCTGCATAGCTGCAAGCAGGAGATTTAAATGTTTCAAGTCCCGGCCTGGGACTTTGTATTTCCTCCATCATGACTTGTAAACAAACTCACCATGGCAACCAAATATTCAGCGGCCATGCCTTTCATTGCTCAAGAGCTTTAAAGAGGAAATAAACTTCTGAAGTTCAAAAGCTGACGATGTCTTTCATCAGAGTTATCATTTCATATCCGCCTCGTCATTTGAACCTTTGTGTTTGTAACACTTCTGTGGAGTCATTGTTGAACACCGTGTGCTGCAGTCAGTACTTTGGGTCCTCGTCAGCAAAAGAGCTAACTGATGATTTTGAAGCAGACCTCATTAACCCTCCTGTTATGTTACGGGTCAAATTGACCCTTTTTAAAGTATATTTTAGGCAATATATGCCTTCCAAACCAGATAAATGCAGCATACAAATCTGGGCAGTATGTGACAGAAGAGGTGTGGTGTTAATTTATCAACGTCACTTCATAAAAATAAAAACATCTAAAATAAAATAAACAAAAATCTGTGTCATGTAAAACTATTGTATTAATTTGTAGGGCTTTCCAATGTACATTTAAAAAAGTTTAACATGAATTTTAATCAAAAAACGAGTGAGTTATCCTCATTGAACCATGATCTGTGAGAATTAAAGATAAGATAAGATATACTTTACTGGTTCCCCATTGGGGGAAATTCTTTTGTTACAACAGCTTACAACACGGGACAGGAGAATACAACAATGTACTAACATAGTTAAAAAATATAATAGCAATAATAATAGCAATGAAAAGGGTAAAATATAATAAATTAAAATAAAATAAAATTAAATAAAATTAAATAAAATTAAATAGAATAGAATAGAATAAAATAAAATAAAATAGAATAGAATAAAATAAAATATAATAAAATATAATGAAATAAAATAAAATAAAATATAATAAAATACAATAAATAAAATAAAATAAAATATAATAAAATAAAATAACAATAAAATGAAATTAAATAGTATAGAATAAAATAAAATAAAATAAAATAAAATATAATAAAATAAAATAAAATAAAATATAATAAAATAAAATAAAATATAATAAAATATAATAAAATTAAATAAAATATAATGAAATAAAATATAATAAAATTAAATACAATAAAATTAAATAAAATTAAATAAAGTACAATAAAATGAAATAAAATAAAATAAAATAAAATAAAATAAAATATAATAAAATAAAATAAAATATAATAAAATATAATGAAATAAAATATAATAAAATATAATGAAATAAAATATAATAAAATTAAATACAATAAAATTAAATAAAATTAAATAAAGTATAATAAAATGGAATAAAATAAAATAAAATAAAATAAAATAAAATAAAATAAAATAAATAAAATAGATAAAATAAAACAAAAAAAAATATGGCATCTATCACAGATATATACACACTATGTACACTTCTATCTGATAAATAGATAAGGTAAGTTATTGCACAATAAAAATTGCACCAGGTTATTTAAACAGACATACACAGTATGAAGAACAGTGTGATTCAGATGGATACAGTAGTTATTTGTGAATGTGCCAAGTCACACAGTAACTTCCATGTAGTGCAATGAAAGAGGAGAGCAGCTGATTAACAGGACTGGTGTTAAACAGTCTGATTGCAGATGGGATGCAGGACCTGTGGTAGCGCTCCATCCTGCAGGGTGAGAGTCTCAGTCTGCTGCTGAAGGAGCTGCTCAGGGACCCCACAGTCTCATGCAGGGGGTGAGAGGGATTGTCCATGATGGATGTCAGCTTGGCTAACATCCTCCTCTCACCCACCTCCTCTATGGAGATGGACATCGAACAAGAAGTGGAAAAGGTGTTTTGACATATGTTTCCCATTGCTGTTCAGTTATTGTATCATTGCATTCTTTTCCCATCTCTCTTTAACATAGTGTGTGGTACTTCCTCTTTCCTCTCCAATCCCCTGGTAGAGTTTTGAAATGAGTGATTTAGAGGTACCACTGTAAGCCTGCACCAATAACTGCATTATTTCATTAGTTTCTATAATTGTTTCCCTTTTCTTAAATTCTTTTAAGATATACTGTCATAACTGTAAATATCTAAAAAAAATCTAACTTTTCTAATTTGTATTTTCCTCTTAGTGTTTGAAAACTCTCCAATGTGTTCTTCTCAACACATCCAATATTTAAATCTAGAATGTAGTTTGGTTTAAATTCAGTATCACATGTTTGTATTTTCACCTGTACCTCTTGTGTCATGGCCTGAGAGCAGTATTGGGACACAAGTAACTCACTGTTGCAATATCAACCTTTAAGAATGACTTGTCGGTTATACTCATCATGATTATGAATTATTATTTGAAGAAGTTCAAATGAACATTTTCACTGTTTGACTTGAGTGATGTGTTACAAATACTCCTTGAAGGGCCTCTCACTTTTAGTCTTTTTTATTTTGAATCCTGAAGAGCTCAAAGTACGAAGAACATCTCTGAGCTCCATCAATATGATAGTTTGAGTTTTACAAAAGGAAGTACAAGAGGCATCTTAATTCTTCCCTAAACACAGAGTAGTGATTGGTAAAGCAGAGTGTGAACTCAAGTCACCCCATGCTCGGTCAGAGATACTTGAATGCATTACAAAGCTCTCACCACTTCTGATGTTTCAAACAGCATGTTATGGTTTTGAATAACTCAGTTAGTTTGGACTTTAGGAAACTGGAGTTTATGGTGTATGAGTATATAAGCTTCGTAGGAGTGCAAGAGAGTACACAGTATAAAGTTCCTGGGCATCCACATTTCCTCTGACCTCTCCTGGACTGTGAACACTTCACACCTGGTTAAGAGGGCCCAACAATGACTCTTCTTTCTCAGGGAGCTGAAGCGGACTGGACTCTCTTCTCAGTTGCTTACAAACTTCTACAGAGCCACCATTGAGAGCATCCTGTGTCTCAGCGTGACAGTGTGGTACAGCAGCTGCACGCAACAGAACAGGAAGGACTTAGCCCGGGGTGGTGAGAACAGGAACAACCGTCTACCAGATCTGGATTCGGTCTACACTGCCCGAGTCCAGATCTGGTGCCAATCCCACCCATCCAGGCAACAAACTGTTTGTACCGCTTCCATCAGGAAAGCGGTTCAGGAACATCAGAACCACCACTAATAGACTCAAGGACAGCTTCTTCCCCAGAGCTGTGAAAGCAATAGCCCCCTTGTAAAGTACATTTGCATATCATCCCACACACCCACCCTCTCGAATACACAGACTACCTCTATCACACACATACACACACACACACCCTTACTGACAGTCAAAACAGGACTTGCACTAAGCTGCACTTTCACTTTTTTGTAAATATTTTATTCTGTCCTAAGGTTGTTTTTATGACTTTTTACATACTTATTTATGTGTGTTTTTATTTATGTGCTTTCCCGGGAGTCTGCAAAATTTTGTTATGCCTGCATAATGACAATAAAGAATCTTGAATCTTGAATCTTGCAGAGTAGAGTACATGCAAAGTGATAGTCACAGTTAATGCTGTATTCATGAAAACATAAGGCATAAAAAAAAAGCAAACACAAGCTTTGGATGCAAATGTTGAAAGGTAAAATTGTGCTATGTTAGAAATGTTAAATGTCACCTCTCCTTCCATCAAAGCTATTTTTACTGAGTGATTATTAGTGCTGTCAAAGGATTCGTTCTTTACGTCATAGTTAAAGGACTGTTCCCAAACAACTTGACAGACTGGTTCTATTAAATCCTAGATGACTGTTCTATTCACAGTGCAAGCTGAAAGCAGTGTTTTTCAACCTTTACTGAGCCAAGGCACATTTCTTACATTAAAAAAATCCAGAGACACACCACCAACCAAAAGGGTTACAAAGTGACACATTTAGTCTCTAAGTTTATGAATGTATTTATCTGAGAGAGGGACTTTGGCTACTTCTTCAACTGTCAGGGCGAAGCATCTTATTTACAATAGCTTCTGCAGGTAGTTTTAATGTCTCTGCCACAGTGTGTGGCTTTTTGATTTAGCTACAAGTTCAGCTACTCAGTTACTCAGCTTTGAGAGCGCTCACAGACACAGATGTAGTTTTTCTCATCAAAGTTGCCTTTTCCACCGCCCATATTACGCTCTTCATCCAGGTTAGAATTCAGTCCAGGGCCCAGTTTGGAGTTTTCATTTTTCCTTTTTGAATATTTATCCATCGCTGTTGTACGCCTACGTCTCGTCACATACACCTCTCATGGGCATCATTAATTCTACTGTCTTAATTGTCTTAGCTCAGTCCATAGGAACTTGGCTTGGGAACCGAAGGGTCGCCGGTTCGAGTCCCAGTATGGATAAAGTTTGGCAAGTGGGCTGGTGGCTGGAGAGGTGCTGGTTCACTTGCCTGGGCACTGCCGAGGTGCCCTTGAGCAAGGCACTGATCCCCCAACTGCTCTGGGTGCGCTGGTTGATGGCAGCATCCTCACTCTGACATCTCTCCCTAAGCATGTTCACTGCATGTTCACTGCATGTGTATGCAACGTGCATGTGCGTGCATGTGTGTGCATGTGTGTTCATGTGTGTGCATGTGTATATACCAAAAAAACTGTATGTGTAGCATGTCCAAAATAGCATGAGTGAAAAAATTGAATTTCCCCCCTAGGGATTAATAAAGTACCTTTCTTCTTCTTCTTAAATTAATAAGGTCATTAGTGTGCTTTATTGCCACACAGTGGGTGGGTAGTACAGGTCAGTACATGGAAGAGTATTGAATTACTCCACCAGTCACTACAGTACACTGCAGGTACAGACGCACTACATGGCAAATTATTTGCAGGATATGAATAATATTGTTTTGGACTAATGAAGTGAAATTAGGAAATGTCCCACAGCACACCTGACGATCTGTCACGGCACACTCAGTGGTTGAAAATCACTGGCTTAAAGACTTAAATAACTGCTTTGTTGCACCTACAGGTTTGTTGCCTGAAAATACAAATATTACTCTTCCAATGCAACTCCAGTGAGTGTTAAATGATTGTTCTATTGCACCTGAAAGTTAACTCCATTGCACCTGGACAACAGTTTTGCTTCATGACAACAAAGACCCCTGAGGATCCATTTGGCTTCTCTGAATCCTCTCAGATTCATTTCATAGTTTTTTTAAAAGTTAGTCTGTAACGCCAACATATGTTTTATTCTTTCTCTCTCAATGCTGCTAAGAAATTAATGAGCAGATATCCAAGACTACACTTTATTTCTAATTTCCTGCTCAGAGGAAACTCAGCAACACGTGCTTCTTTCAGGTAAAACACGAGGAGTCATGGTTAGGATGATTTGAATATCAACACTTAACTCCTAAAAAGGGAATAAACAGTGAAGGATCTGAATCTAACAGGCGTATCCGTGTTGATTGACTAACTGTGAGTCGGGTCCAGCCCTTATATGGAGAGTGCTCAGTGTATATTAGAGCTGGTCTTTCTGATGATTCCACAGCTGAGAGGGAGGAAGAGAGGAAGACACTCATCCAGCAGGTACACTTTTAACTTCTCCTCATGATGATGAGCAGCAAGGGCTCAACTCTTTCTGTATTTTCTCTTCAGGAGTCATTCAAAGTTGTGTTTTGTTTTTTATACTAAAAGGCACTCATCATCATCATCATCCTCATCATCATCATCAACATCAACATGTCCATCATGAAGTTTCTGGCTGTGTCTCTGCTTGTTTGTGCTCTGATGGTTCAGAGTGAGGCTGATCGTGAGTATTAACTTCATCTTTTATTTCCCATTGCCACAACTTGAACATTGAACTTTACATACATTTGTCTTATTTTCTGACCTAACCAGGCCTTTTTTTAATTAATGTTTTCCTTTAAGCATTTTGTAAAGCTTGGTGTAACCTGGTTTAAAAAGAGTACTACACTGACACAGTTTGTCCTTCAGTCATCCTTAATGTCCCATGTTCAGATAATTAACACATCAAGACTCTTAACACAGTTTAGAGGGAACAGAAAGAGTGCTTTATTCTATATTGTCAATAAGTGCATTAGTGTTTAGCCTGATAGGACAACAGAGAATGAGCATGTTATTAATCTGCATTTAAAATATCCATCAAACAGCTCTCCCAGAGCCAGAGGCGGAGCCTGAAGGTGAGATCGCATTTGAAGCTCAAGAGGGTGAGTTGATTTTTTTGTTAAAGATTTTTTACTTTAAAGGCACTATAAGGAGTTTTTCACCAGCTGAGAAACACACTGAAACCAACACTGATGCCTCTTTATGACCTTGAACAACAACACTGATACCTTCTCTGTTGTCATTTCTAAAAATGCCATTTTTAATGTTTGTAAAGCAGAAGAACCTTGTTGTAAAATGTTCTAAAAGTTGATCCATCAGTCGCCCCAAGGTTGCCATGTTTACACAGATATTATTTTTGAAACCAAATTTTATTCATTTTAACATTCAACAAACTGCAGTAAGACAAACAGAGACAAGCAAATGAATACATTTCTGCAAAGTCAATAACAGAGAGTGCACCTAACAAAAAATAATAATGAAAAAGAATGAAAGAAAGAAAGAAAGAAAGAAAGAAAGAAAGATTTTTTTTGCTTACCTGTACCTCTGACATAAAATTCAAGAAAAACTTCCAAGAAAGAAAAAAAGAAAGAAGGAAAGAGAGACAGAGAAAGAAAGAAAGAAAAAAAGAAGGAAAGAAAGAAGGAAAGAAAGAAAGAATGAAAAAAGAAAGAATGAAAAAAGAAAGAAAGAAAGAAGGAAAGAAAGAAAGAAAGAAAGAAAGAAAGAAAGAAAGAAAGAAAGAAAAAAAGAAGGAAAGAAAGAAAGAAAAAAGAAAGAATGAAAAAAGAAAGAATGAAAAAAGAAAGAAAGAAAGAATGAAAAAAGAAAGACAGAAAGAAAGAAAGAAGGAAAGAAAGAAGGAAAGAAAGAAAGGAAAGAAAAAAAGAAGGAAAGAGAGAAAGAAAGAAAGAAAGAAAGAGAGAAAGAAAGAAAGAAAGAAAGAAAGAAAGAGAGAAAGAAAGAAAGAAAGAAAGAAAGAGAGAAAGAAAGAAAGAAAGAAAGAGAGAAAGAAAGAAAGAATGAAAAAAGAAAGAAAGAAGGAAAGAAAGAAAGAAAGAAAGAAATAAATAAAAAAAGAAGGATAGAAAGAAAGAATGAAAAAAGAAAGAATGAAAAAAGAAAGAAAGAAAGAAGGAAAGAAAGAATGAAAAAAGAAAGAATGAAAAAAGAAAGAAAGAAAGAAGGAAAGCAATATGGAAAGAAAGAAAGGAAAGAAAGAAAGAAGGAAAGAAAAAGGAAAGAAAGAAAGAATGAAAGAAAGAATGAAAGAAAGAAGTAAAGAAAGAAAGAAAGAAGGAAAGAGAGAAACAAAGGAAGAAAGAAAGAAGGAAAGAAAGAAAGAAAGAAAGAAGGAAAGAAAGAAAGAAAGAAAGAAAAAAGAAAGAAAGAAAGAAAGAAAGAGAGAAAGAAAGAAAGAAAGAAAGAAAGAAAGAGAGAAAGAAAGAAAGAAAGAAAGAAGAAAGAAAGAAAGAAGAAAGAAAGAAAGAAAGAGAGAGAAAGAAAGAAAGAAAGAAAGAAAGAAAGAAAGAAAGAAAGAAAGAAAGAAAGAGAGAGAGAAAGAAAGAAAGAAAGAAAGAAAGAAAGAAGATTTTTTTGCTTACCTGTACCTCTGACATAAAATTCAAGAAGAACTTCCAGTACTCCACTAAGCTTGGGCACAACCAGAACATATGAGTCAGGTCTGCAGGTTCCTGAGAACACCTATCACAACTGTCTGAAAGGTTTGGGTAAATCCATGATTATCTTGTCTTGCTATAATTTAACACAGATTGTGTGTCACTAAAATGCAATAAAATATGGTTCAAAGTGTCCAGCTCGCCCAGAGCCGGACTCAAAGGGTGGGACGGCACCTTCGAACATGGACCGTGGAATGCATTTAGATTTGGTAGGGCCCAATCCATCCAATCCTTCTCATAGAGGATGATCACTTTGCTGCACATGTCACCAGGTGTGTCAGGTCAGCTGCCACACGCAGGGCCTTCCAGCTTCAAAAGGCCCAGCCTGTGGTCTCACTCACAACTTAAAACACCGAAGTCAGGGCAAGGGCCTAACTTGTTGCTCCCTCTTGAGATCTATCTGGATGCTACTTATTGTCCTCTGCAATGAGAGCTCAGGACCTCAGACCAAGCTGCCGTTTCTGATGAGCTTGGAGTAAAGTTCAGTTCAGGGTATGGTCAGGTGAAACTGCTCTGACAGTAAATAATCCTACAGAATCCTCAAGTTAACACTCTCTACTCCATTTGTGATTTGAGATGATCTGGAGCTGATCAAGAGGACTCTGACTTGCCCCAGTGGTTGGAATCTCTTGGGTGAGAGCTGTTACTACTACTACAGCACATACAAGACTTGGGCTCAGGCTGAGGTAAGAACAAAAGATTTGAGTGCTTCTACACTGCATACTTTTTTGTTAACTTCTTACTTTTCAACCTCTAATACAAACACTTTGTTTCTTTGCAATTCCCACTGTAGAGAATCTGCCAGGGCTACGGGGGAAACCTCGCCTCTGTGCACAGCAACGCCGAATATCACAACCTTCAATGGCTGGTGGTGACTATGACTTATAAACATGGACCAGCATGGATCGGAGGCCATGATGCAGAGGAGGTATATTCATCATTAGATACACTGCAAAAACTCCAAATCTTACCAAGTGAAATATTCTCATGTTTAGTCTGAATGTCTTCTCCCTCTTGATTTAAGATACATTTACTGAACAGGTAACATTTGAGAGAGATAGAGGGAATTGTTTTAAGACATCTTAAATATCTTGTTCAGTCAAACAATCTTGAAATGATCTTGTTTTGAGTTTTAATTTAGAAGAAACAAGGTTTATTTAACATTTCAGACATTTTTCAATCTGAGATCTTATTTATAGAAGACGGATAATCTGGATTTAAGACAAACACTTTACTGGATTTAAGGAAATGACTTTTATTAACCTATCAGAAAACAGATCCACTGATTAAAGAAAGAAAGAAAGAAAGAAATACAGAAAGACAGAAAGAAGGAAAGAAAGAAGGAAAGAAAGAAAGAAAGAAAGAAAGAAAGAAAGAAAGAAAGAAGGAACGAAAGAAAGAAAGGAGGAAAGAAACTAAGAAAGAAAGAAGGAAAGAAAGAATGAAAGAATGAAAGAAAGAAAGAAAGAAAGGAGGAAAGAAAGAAAGAAAGAAAAAGAAAGAAAGAAAGAAAGAAAGAAAGGAGGAAAGAAAGAAAGGAGGAAAGAAACTAAGAAAGAAAGAAGGAAAGAAAGAAAGAAAAAAAGAAAGAAAGAAAGGAAGAAAGGAAGAAAGAAGGAATGAAAGAAAGAAAAGAATGAAAGGAAAAAGAAATGAAAGAAAGAAAGAAAGGAAGAAAGGAAGAAAGAAGGAATGAAAGAAAGAAAGAAAGAAAGAAAGAAGGAAAGAAAGAAGGAAAGAAAGAAAGAAAGAGAAAGAAAGAAAGAAAGAAAGAAAGAAAGAAGGAAAGAAAAAAAGAAAGAAAGAAAGAGAAAGAAAGAAAGAAAGAAAGAAAAAAAGAAAGAGAAAGAAAGAAAGAGAAAGAAAAAGAAAGAAGGAAAGAAAGAAAGAGAAAGAAAGAAAGAAAGAAAGAAAGAGGGAATGAGGGAAAGAAAGAAAGAGAAAGAAAAAGAAAGAAGGAAAGAAAGAAAGAGAAAGAAAGAAAGAAGATTTTTTTTGCTTATTTCAAGGTAAAAATAACTTGAAATAAGTTTTTTCTTTTTGTTTTTGGAGGGGCATTTTTCCAGTGTGGGGATTATAATGAGCTTTTAATTGATTCAGTATTTTATCTTCTAGGAGGGTACTTGGCTGTGGAGCGATGGCTCGCTTTTCAACTACAGGTACTATGGAACAATGGATAACGCTGGAAGCAAGCAGCACTGCTTGCAGATGAATTTTGGAGGTATAATCACATCATCAACGGCATTATGGATGATTAGAAAATGTAATAGATACACATTTACTGTAATGTGGTTGTTTTCTTAAAGAAGATTGTCATCAAAATCCTACAGAATGCATACATGATCACAGCTAACAGTACTGATGATCAAGTCTCAGCTGCAGCTTCATCTTGTCTGGTGGTTTCAGATTGGCTTGATGAGGGAGAATCAACTGTAGCTAGATTTGAAATTAGATTGGATTAATAAAGTAAATTCTATTCTATTCAAATATGTTCCATGGGGCTCAGGTAGATAATCATCATCCTCTTTAATCATAGCCATCATCACCACGACTAAATGAACACACTGATCTGAAGACTGATCCTGATTAACTTCTGTGCTTCTTTTGCTTCTTCCAGAAAACAAGTACTGGGATGACATCGAGTGTTCCACTCGTCTTCCAAGTATCTGCATCACAAAGTCTATAAAGTCCGCCTGAAGTCCCCGAGGAAAACAGCGACACACCTGTCTCATGAATCTTTCTCTATATCTACATCTTCTCTCTCTTTTCTATCGCTGTAACGCATCTTAAGGAATGAAGCGACAAGTGACACAAACAGGAGCTGGAGTGTCTGTGAGGTGAAGTGTTCAGGAAAGATTGCTTTTAGCTCAACCTTATTCTGTAAGGTCAACTCTTTCTTCTCTTCTTGTTCAACAATAAAAACTGCAAGCATCAAAATGAAGTGTTTTTTGAGTTTGTGTTAAAGGTGACATATTCTGCTCTTTTTCATCAACATATCTTGGTCTAAGAGGTCCTCAAAACATGTCTTTAAAGTTTATTGCTCATAAAAACACTTTGAAATCAGATTCTGGTCTGCCTGTAAACCCCTCTTTTTCAGCCCTGCTCAGAACAGGCTGTTTTCTGTGTCTGTGCCTTTAAATGAGAATGAGCTCTCTGACCACGCCCCCCCAGGAAGTGGGTGTGGCCTCGGCTGTCCAGCACGTTGATCTAATGTTTACATGTTGGCTGCTCACAGACCCGCATTACTTCAACCCTCTGAATCTGATCCAGAATCTGATGCTGACGGAGAGGCGCCTGCAGCAGGACCTTTCTGAACTATTGGTCACAGATTTAGTGTTTCTTGTTGTTTTATTTGTCAGCATGTCGACGTGTGTCTTGGTACACAGCTACCAACATGTAGCTATGTGGCTATGCTAACTAGCGCTAGCACTTTTCCATGAAAAATAAAAATCATCCACTAGATCTTCAAATCTGCAGACGTGGGGAGTAAAACCGACCTTTGTGTTTATTAAGACAGCCTACAACTAGCATGCCTCCCTCCTAAGCTCCTTGTTAGCACACATGTGTGCAGGGAATGAAAAACGGAGGAGGGGTTGAGTTGTATTTTATACAGTCTATGGGCTGAACAAGCTCCGAGCTCTGACTTCCTGTTACAGACCGGATGGCGTTGTGACGTATGAAAAACACTGAAAACTGAAACGGCTGGTTTCAGCACACATTTACAGAAAGGTGGAGAAATCAGAACAGGGGCAGAATGGAGTCTTTGACTTTTCAGGGGGTTTGTAGACAGGGACACAGATTTCAGGGAGAGAACCATTAAAAAGTCCATTTTGCATGATATGTCACCTTTAAATCTGCTGTTGTTGGGGCGCTGGTGGCCTAGCGGTCTGAGCGCCCCACATACAGAGGCTACAGTCCTCGTCACAGGGGTCACCGGTTCGATTCCCGGCCAGTCGACCATTTCCTGCATGTCTTCCCCCGCTCTCTACTCCCCACATTTCCTGTCTCTCTTCAGCTGTCCTATAAATAAAGGCAAAAAAAAAAAAAAAGGCCCCAAAAAATATAACTGTTGTTCCAAATGACATGTACCTGCATCTCCAAGAGCAGCAGCTTTGATAACATAAAGAAAACTATTCACCATCCATCTGTGGGAGGACATTTACATCCATCGCCATATACCAGAATTTCTAAAGACACATTTGAGGTCACACTTCACTGAGAGAATAACAGATATCAGGGTTACTTCCAAATTAGGTTTTACTAATATTCTACCAGCAAGCCTCCAGTCTTAAAATATGAAGCCCATGCACAAGTGTTATAAACTGCAGTTCCTTAAGTGGACACTTAAAGGGATATTTCAGTGTTTTTGAAGTGGGGTCGTATGAGTTACAGTACATTAGTGCTCCTGTTAGCCACAATGAGTGCCGGTGAGCTCTTCCCCTTTAATGAGATCATTCCCAGAGGACCGGCAGGTAAGCTAGGCTACAATTATCTGCAGGCGGGGTCGCCTATTTCACGTGATTTCACTAAAGTTAAGAAAATATGTTCCAGGCACTCATCACGGTGCAAATGCATGCATCAGTACAAAACATGGAGCTCTTCAGTTTGCCGTCAGTCTTTGTTTTGGGACTATTTTCAGACGCACCTCACAGACCGGTGTTCTTCCACTGCATGAGCACGGATACACACCAATCAGCTGTTTGGATCAACAAGCACGTAGCAGGATCAAGTAGCGGTGTCGGTCTTTAGAGTGAATTAAACTCACTTCTCTGCACATTTAAAAGATGGAGACGTTCCTGTCTTTATCCCGGCTGTTCAAACAAGCAGACCTCCTGTAAGGCAGGGAACTCTGGATGATGAGTGATGCAGACTGGAGCCGTATGTGAGCCACTGCTGGTATCCTCTGACTCAGAAAGGTCCTGAAGTTGTCACTAAGTCCCTCTCCTGACAGCAGAAGCTCTCTGGGTAGACTCTGATTCCCCACCAGGTAACGTGGGATCTCTCCTGCTCACTTGTTAGCACAGAACTTTCTCCCCTCTCTTCTTCGTCGTTGGTACGTTGGGTCTTTATCTGGAGTTCTTCCTCTGTAAACTCTGGTTCATAGAGGGATCCTCTTGTGTCCACAGTAAACGGCATGTCATCGTCGCTGTCAGAATCACTCATTTCTGCAGTTTGTAGTCTTTGATCCTAAAAGTGCAGACAGATCCAAACAGCTGATCGGCGTGTATCCGTGCTCATGCAGTGGAAGGACACCGGTCTGAGAGGTGCGTCTGAAAATAGTCCCAAAACAAAGACTGACAGCAAACTGAAGAGCTCCATGTTTTCTACTGGTGCATGCATTTGCACCGTGATGAGTGCCTGGACCATATTTTCTTAACTTTAGTGAAATCACGTGAAATAGGCGACTCCATCTGCAGAGAATTGTAGCCTAGCTTACCTGCCGGTCCTCTGGGAATGTTCTCATTAAAGGGGAAGAGCTCACCGGCACTCATTGTGGCTAACAGGAGCACTAATGTACTGTAACTCATACAACCCCACTTCAAAAACACTGAAATATCCCTTTAAGTGTCCACTTAAGGAACTGCAGTTTATAACACTTGTGCATGGGCTTCATATTTTAAGACTGGAGGCTTGCTGGTAGAATATTAGTAAAACCTTATTTGGAAGTAACCCTGCTGCTCTTGGAGATGCAGGTACATGCCATTTAGAACAACAGCAGATTTTATTTTTTTTAAGTTATATTTTTTGGGTTTTTTTTTTTTTTTTTGCCTTTATTTATAGGACAGCTGAAGAGAGACAGGGAATGTGGGGAGGAGAGAGCGGGGGAAGAGATGCAGAAAATGGTCGACCAGCCGGGAATCTAACAGGCGACCCCTGTGACGAGGACTGTAGCCTCTGTATATGAGGCGCTTAGACCGCTAGGCCACCAGCGCCCCAACAACAGCAGATTTAAAGGTGACATATCATGCAAAATGGACTTTTTAATGGTTCTCTCCCTGAAATCTGTGTCCCTGTCTACAAACCCCCTGAAAAGTAAAAGAATCCATTCTGCCCCTGTTCTGATTTCTCCACCTTTCTGTAAATGTGTGCTGAAACCAGCCGTTTCAGTTTTCAGTGTTTTTCATACGTCACAACGCCATCCGGTCTGTAACAGGAAGTCAGAGCTCGGAGCTTGTTCAGCCCATAGACTGTATAAAATACAACTCAACCCCTCCTCCGTTTTTCATTCCCTGCACACATGTGTGCTAACAAGGAGCTTAGGAGGGAGGCATGCTAGTTGTAGGCTGTCTTAATAAACACAAAGGTCGCTTTGACTCCCCACGTCTGCAGATTTGAAGATCTAGTGGATGATTTTTAGTTTTCATGGAAAAGTGCTAGCGCTAGTTAGCATAGCCACATAGCTACATGTTGGTAGCTGTGTACCAAGACACATGTCGACATGCTGACAAATAAAACAACAAGAAACACTAAATCTGTGACCAATGGTTCAGAAAGGTCCTGCTGCAGGCGCCTCTCCGTCAGGATCAGATTCTGGATCAGATTCAGAGGGTTGAAGTAACGCGGGTCTGTGAGCAGCCGTGTATATTCAGCCAACATGTAAACATTAGATCAACGTGCTAGACAGCCGAGGCCACACCCACTTCCTGAGGGGGCGTGGTCAGAGAGCTCATTCTCATTTAAAGGCACAGACACAGAAAACAGCCTGTTCTGAGCAGGGCGGAAAAAGAGGGGTTTACAGGCAGACCAGAATCTGATTTCAAAGTGTTTTTATGAGCAATAAACTTTAAAGACATGTTTTGGGGACCTCTTAGACCAATATATGTTGATGAAAAAGAGCAGAATATGTCACCTTTAACACAAACTCAAAAAACACTTCATTTTGATGCTTGCAGTTTTTATTGTTGAAGAAGAAGAAGAGAAGAAAGAGTTGACCTTACAGAATAAGGTTGAGCTAAAAGCAATCTTTCCTGAACACTTCACCTCACAGACACTCCAGCTCCTGTTTGTGTCACTTGTCGCTTCATTCCTTAAGATGCGTTACAGCGATAGAAAAGAGAGAGAAGATGTAGATATAGAGAAAGATTCATGAGACAGGTGTGTCGCTGTTTTCCTCGGGGACTTCAGGCGGACTTTACAGGCTTTTTGCTGCAGATACTTGGAAGACTAGTGGAACACTCGATGTCATCCCAGTACTTGTTTTCTGGAAGAAGCAAAAGAAGCACAGAAGTTAATCAGGATCAATCTTCAGATCAGTGTGTTCATTTAGTCGGGGTGATGATGGCTATGATTAAAGAGGATGATGATTATCTACCTGAGCCCCACGGAACATATTTGAATAGAATAGAATTTACTTTATTAATCCAATCTAATTTCAAATCTAGCTACAGTTGATTCTCCCTCATCAAGCCAATCTGAAACCACCAGAAAAGATGAAGCTGCAGCTGAGACTTGATCATCAGTACTGTTAGCTGTGATCATGCATGCATTGATGTGGTGATTATACCTCCATAATTCATCTGCAAGCAGTGCTGCTTGCTTCCAGCGTTATCCATTGTTCCATAGTACTTGTAGTTGAAAAGCGAGCCATCGCTCCACAGCCAAGTACCCTCCTAGAAGATAAAATACTGAATCAATTAAAAGCTCATTATAATCCCCACACTGGAAAAATGTCCCTCCAAAAACAAAAAAGAAAAGACGTATCTCAATGTATTTTTACCTTGAAGTAAGCAAAAAAATCTGCTAATAGAAGAAGTTGCTTGGTAATATATCTTAAAGTAAGACTTAACATTTAGAAAACTGTGATCTTAAAATTAGCAGGTAAAACTTATTTTAAGTAATATTTGACCAGTATTTTAAAGTGTCTCAGAATATGACAGAAATGATACATTTCATGTCAACTTCTTCATGTGAGATATATTCACCTTAATCTGAGTTGTATTATAGCAGCACTTCTCTAGGTTTAAGACCATCTTGTTCTTGAAATAAGATGACAAAGTTGAATTGTGTCATGTTGAGATGTAATGTCTTCTCATAGTGAGCTGGATATACTAATATTCAGTCATGTTGTTCTTTAGGAGAAGACAGCTCTGCTCTAAAGGAGCTGTTTCATTGTGTGCATGGAGTTTGAGGAGGAAGATTTATATCTGATTTAAAGAAACAGTGTCTGAAAACTGAAACCCACCCTTAAAAACAACAACTTCTCTTTCTTTCTTTCTTTCTTTCTTTCTTTCTTTCTTTCTTTCTTTCTTTCCTTCTTTCTTTCCTTCTTTCTTTCCTTCTTTCTTTCTTTCTTTCATTCATTCTTTCCTTTCTTTCTTTCCTTCTTTCTTTCCTTCTTTCTTTCTTTCCTTCTTTCTTTCTTTCCTTCTTTCTTTCATTCTTTCTTTCCTTTCTTTCTTTCCTTCTTTCTTTCCTTCTTTCTTTCTTTCTTTCATTCCTTCTTTCCTTCTTTCTTTCCTTCTTTCTTTCCTTCTTTCCTAATTTCCTTCTTTCCTTTCATTCATTCTTTCCTTCTTCTTCCTCTTTCTTTCCTTTTCTTATTCCTTCTTCCGTTCCTTTCTTTCCTTCTTCTTCATTCTTTCTTTCTTTCCTTATTTCTGTCTTTCACGTCTTTCTTTCCTCTCTTTCCTTTCCTTTCTTTTTCTTCTTCCTTCCTTTTCTTCTTTTCCCCCTTCTTCTGTCTTTCTTACCTTCTTTCTTTCTCTCTTTCCTTCTTTCTTTCTTTCCTTCTTTCTCTTTTTCATTCCTTCTTTCTTTCTGTCTTTCTTTTTTCTTTCTTTCTTTCTTTCTTTCTTTCTTTCTTTCTTTCTTTCTTTCTTTTTTCTTCTTCTTTCTTATTCTCTTTTATCCGTGGATCTGTTTTCTGATAGGTTAATAAAAGTCATTTCCTTAAATCAAGTTCAAGTGTTTGTCTTAAATCCAGATTATCCGTCTTCTATAATAGAATCTCCGCTTGAAAAATGTTTCTGAAATCGTAAATAAACCTTTTTTATTCTAAATTAAAACTCAAAACAAGATCCTTTCAAGATTGTTTTGACTGAACAAGATATTTAAGATGTCTTTAAAACAAG